>NW_015171571.1:182940-185537 GCF_001447785.1 Gekko japonicus | reverse complement strand
AGTATTATTATTATTTATTATTATTTATTGTATTAATTATTTAATATTTCGATATTTAGAAGTATGAGCATGGCATGGCAGTACTGCACAGACATATAATGGCAGGCCCCCCAAGAAAAAAATTGGCCCCCTGAGCAAAAAGTTGTTAGCTACGGGGCTGCCCCTAAGGTAGGGCGTGTAGCATGGAATGCTGTTTGACAGCTTTCTGTTGTACAGACTTAGAGCAAGCACACACACACCTTGGTGGCAGGAACACAGACAGGGCACTTAGCAAAACTGGGCAAGCACTTGCCAGGTAAACACCACAGGGAGAGCCAAGTCCACACTCCGTGGCTGACCTCTCCCAGATTTCGGCCCCAACAGATACACCAGCTCCTCTGCCAGCATCCCAAGAGACAGCCACACATACACAGGTAAGTGCAGGCCCTCCCAGCCCACAACCCCCCCTGGCGAGCAACAGTGGCCACAAGCCACAGTGGATATCCCCCCAACCCAGCAGCTGTGGGGTCCAGCAGTGGTCCACCAAGGGCACATGGCAGGGGGACAGATGTGTCTGTAATTTAAAGTACCCTCATGGATCACTTAGAATCACAAATACCAAAGCAAGCTGGTTTGTACCAAAATATACCTGGACAGAGAGGGCTTGCTGTTAAAATCTGAAACTAAATGCATTTTACAATTGACCCATCAGATTCATGTGCACTTATTTATTTACATATATAACCCACTAATTAAATTGCTGTTCAGGAATGGCAAACCATCCATTTTAGAAGGACATGAGTTCAAGATAGGGCATTAAACAAACTACTTGATGCATCCATAAGATAGAAGGGATTTGAACTGGTATAACAGTTCACTCCAACTGATTTCAGAAAAAGCCTGATAATTGAATCTAGTGTCCCGCTACTCTGTTTAATGGTTTTCATCATTTTCATTCTAACTCACAGGGTCACTCTTTACTCTAGCATAATCCTTTTTTCCAAGTAATCCATGTATAAAATTCATAGCAAACGTCTCACCTTTATGTCTCGATGCACTATTTGATTATCATGGAGATATTTTAATCCTTCAAGAATCTGTTTGGTATAAAAACCAATAGTCTGCTCATTATCTTTTAATGGCCCCCATTTTGATCTCAGAAGAGCAGAAAGGCTACCTGTGGAAAAATTGTCAATAAAAATGAAATGATCACCACCACCACTACTTAATTCCTAACAGTTTCTACAACTTCATTCAGACATCGCAGGCAAATGGCAATCTATCCACTGAAGGAACCTGAAATATCTACACTAATCCACTCTCTTCCTACTCTTCTCATACCAAGACTGAATCGAGTTCCTGGCTTTGGAACCTTTCAGTCTAACCAAAAGTAGTTGTGATATCCAAATTCAAACATTTTTTTTTAAATCAGGGTTTGTTTCTTGCCCACAGACTTGGATTTTAAGCCAGAATTATACTGTTTAGAGTTCCTCCTGCACAAGCTTCTTGTGAGCTTCTTACCTAAATTGACTTTCCCAAAATCGACTGGCCCTCCTGGACCCCAAAGATGCCAGGCTGGCTATAACCAGGGCCAGGGCCTTTTCAGTGGCAGCTCCATACTGGTGGAATGAGCTCCTGGAAGAGATGAAAGCCCTGCAGGACCTTTTACAGTTCCGCAGGGGCTGCAAGACGGAGTTCTTCCACCAGGCCTTCAATCAAGGAGCCACATCAAACACCTGAAGAGTGAGCCCTGTGCCCTGGCCTTACCACCTACAGTCTGTGCCCGCTGCACAAATAAACTGAATAAGTTGAGCTGGCTTGAAAATACCAACATGACTGTTATTGCCACCTTAAGTAGTACTATGAATATGAGATCTGCTGTTATAGCACTTTATTAGACCACTGTTCTAGCACTTTATGATAACTTGATAATTGGATTGTTTATGATTGTTTTATGACTGGTTTTAATTGTACTTATATGTGGATTTTTTATGTAAGCCACCCTGAGTTTGCTTCAATTGGGAGGGCGGGGTATAAATCAAATAAATAAATATATAAATATTCCCTCATTTTTTTTAAAGTTAAGCATTAGTAAATCCAATAAGTGTGAAGACTGGGGTACCACTACAGCTGCAGTCCACAACTCACCAAGAAGACTGGGGAGAAAGGAGCATTTTCATTTAGTGGATCCATTTTTTCCCCGTGCACAAATCAGAAACCAAAAGGGAGGATGTATTCTTGGTTGAAGCAAGATAGTGTTTAGATATATTAAGTGTGCTCATACCTGTTGCCACAGGCAGGGGTCTTTTCATAGAAAAAGAGCTACAGGAGCTCATTAGCATATGGTATGCTAATGAGCGACTAGGCTATTAGCATAATGGATCATTAGCATATGCAACGCCCCCTGACATCACCAGAAGTGATGTCAGAAGGGGAAGCAAAAGGGGGGGGAGGCATCTTCAAAAGCCTCCCGTTCCTTTCCCCAGTGGGGGGGGGGAGCAAAGAGAGAAGGGGTTTTAAACTTTAAACCCCTTCTCACTAGAGTTGGGCCGCAGAAGGAGGAAAGAAGGAAGGAAAGAGAGAGAGAGAGTAGAGAGAAGGAACGAAGAAAGGAAAGA
>NW_015171571.1:176656-182669 GCF_001447785.1 Gekko japonicus | reverse complement strand
GGGGGGGCTCTTCTGGCCTCCTCCGGGCCACAGCCCTCCGCCGCTGGCCCGGGGAGGCGACGGGGGGGCCTCTTCTGGCCTTCTCCAGGCCGCAGCGCTCTGTCGCAGGCCCTGAGAAGAGAGCGACGGGCCTCCTCGGGTCTCCCTGGGGCTGCAGCACTCCAGCGCAGGCCCTGGGAGGCCGGCGGCAGGCCGTAGCGGGAGGAGCTGGGGGCAGGGCTTGCTGCCACCGCCATTTTCCCAGCTCCTGGGCTCCCAGAGCAGTGCTCTGGCACACTCCGGCCCCAGAAGACCCCTGGCCACAAGTTAAATTTAAACATACAGCTCTGGAAATGGCCATATGGAGACAGACTTGGGAGAGTGTGGCACACTTCTACTTCTCCCCACCTTCTTCACATTTTGGTTATAAGGGGAAGCTCTCTGTATATTAATACTATTGACCAAGAAAATTAGGGAAATATTTTTCAACATATCTCAGAAAAGATGACACATAATTTCCTATAGTTTCTGAAGTAAATGTAAGTCCTGTGATCTACATTTTTCTTGCAGAAGAAAATCCCAGGAGAAAGCCATCTATGAATTTTTTAATGTACAGTCTCTTACCGCCTGGCACCTGCTCCATGAATATCTTAATGAATCCATCTTCACTAAATGAACCAAGGTACTGTACAATATTTTTGTGTTTGAGGTGCTTATGTAAAGCAATTTCTTCATGCAAAGGCTGAGAATATCTAAAAGAAAGAGACAATTTAGAACATTTCCATCAATTTTGTTCATTGTAGGCAATTCAGTACAATGTAAATTATAAATACATCCTGTGACAGCAATTCTGATAATGCCTACTTTAAAATAAACTGGCACAGGAAATTGCCCAGGCAATGTTTGTGAAAAGGAAATAGGTTCCTAACGAAATGATAATAAAGAACAAATAGGCAGAAAGCATGAAAGCTAAATAAATCAATTGTCCCACTGAAACAGAAAAATAAAACTCAAGCTTATCTCTTTGGTTGGATAATAAATGAAAAGCTTTTAAAGTGGGAGGTTTATAGGGAATGTCAACCATGGATGTTTGCCTTAAGTGCATTTCACTGGGCTATATTTTTTCTTGCAAAACTGGCAATATGCTGTTCTGATGATAACTGAGGCTGAATTTGAAAAAAAATATATGAATAACTGTTCATGTGAATAGTGTATTATTCACTCCGATGCTGCACTACCCATACGAACAGACCACTTGTGTGAACAGATTCCCTTTATCTGAAAAAAACACACCTGAGAATGGCTTAAGAGACAAAGAGTTGGTCTTCTATACGTTCATATCTTCTTACAGTATTATGTTTTATGATACTGATCAGGGTCAGCCTTCCTCCATCTTAAGTATTTCATTCTTGTTGAAAAACTTTAGACACCAAACTTTGAAATATAACAAAACAACTCCACTTTCAGGGACTGAGTAGTTTGGCAGTATTAAGGTGCAGTATGCTTTTCCACTTTAGGACAATGTTGGGATAATTGAACATTATGCACCTGCACAGATGGAACTTCCACAATACCTTTTGGGGAAAAGAGCCTGGACACCTTATACACCCACCTGAAAGCTACAAGACCAACTAGGAGTAGGGAATTTCATGACCTTCTGTCCTTCAATAGATGGTTTTAGTTTCTGAGAAGACAGCCATGTATGTTATATAAAACTACTGTATTCTGTCTATTTGAAGAATTCTAGGTATCATCCTCCCTGGGCCCCAAGATTAATGGCTGAGGCCTTTATGCAGGAACATATAGTGCCTGACATGAGACTAGTAGGCAGGGCTATTTTTGGGCAAGAATGCAGTTCCGGCTGGCTTCAGAGTTGGCCACGCCCACTACAGCCAAAACCTTTGCGTGTGTGCATAACCCCCCTGGTGACTCCAAGGCGAGTGGGTGAGGGGGCCCCTGGAAGGATCGGGGAGGCATTTAAATGCCTCCCCCGGCCTGTCCAAGGGCCGGCTTGCCCGGACTCCCTGCAGCCGCAGGGTGCCTGGGCAAGCCAAGGGAAGGCAGTTTAAACTGCCTTCCCTTCCCTTCAAGGGGGGGCTTGTCCAGGCTCCCCGCAGCTGCAGGGCGCCCAAGCAAGCCAAGGGAAGGCATAGGCTGTGGCCTAATATGCCAATGAGCTGTGTTGTCAGGGGTGTGGCCTATTATGCTAATGAGTTTCTGCTGGGCATTTTCTACAAAAAAAGACCTGCTAGTAGGGATTTGGGGAAGGGCCTTTTCAGTTGCTGTTGCTACTACGAAGGAGGAGGAGAAGAATGACAATGACTTGGATTTAAACCCTGCCCTTCACTCAGTCTCAGAGCAGCTTACAATCTCCTTCCGTTCTTCTCTCCACAACAGACATCCTGTGAGGTAGGTGGGGCTGAGAGAGCTCTGAGAGAACTGTGCCTGGCTGCATGTGGAGAAGTAGGGAATCAAACCCGGTTTGCCAGATTAGAGTCCCCTTCTCTTAACCGCTACACCAAACTGGCTCTCTCCTTTCCCCATCAGGAAGTAAGGCTCTTGCTACTCACCATCTGAAGAAAATTCACTTCACCCTGTCTCCTCTTATATTGCATTCTATGGATAGTTTTATGATTTAATGTTTAGTGATGTCCAAAAGTTCAAAGAGATACACTGGCTGCCCATTCGGTTCTTACCTGTCATTATAGCTATTATATATAATTCTGGACATAGCTCCAGATGTGGATAATTTAATTCACAGATTAGGATCATGTGCACAACTATAAACTTAGGGAAAACTCCAGGTTTGCAAAAAAAGAAAAAAATCTTGATTTGTAAAACAGTAAATTGTCTCTGTGTGTGTGTGTGTAGGGGGGGAGAAAATTACAAAAGTTTTACAATGCTGATGTCTTACAAGATTTCCTCATGAGATCTTGACAGCCATTTTGGATTGGCTAGGCAACTCTGGTTGAAGCTTCACTTCAACACTGGAGAATTGTGAAAGGAGTGGGAAAGCAGGCAAGGGAAGAATGTAGATGGGGGGGTGAAAGGAAAGAATGAAAAATTAGGCAAAAGAGGGAAAATGGGGACTGGCATTTCTTGATTGAAGAAGTGAGCAGTGACTCATGAAAGCTCATACCCTGCCACAAATTTTGTTTGTCTTTAAGGTGTTACTGGATTCTTGCTGTTTTCTACTGCTACAGATCTAAAAGTAACTCTTCTACCAAAACTGTTTTTAAGGAAGAATAAAACATGAAAAGTGCACAATTAGAACTCATCAGGAACTACATCTTCCCCTGGCTTAAACAGAGACTTAAGGTTTCCTTACTCATTATAACTGCTAATAGTAGAACAGGACCCACTCTTTAGGGATGTTTATCGGTACTTATCATGTTGTAATCATATCATGATGCTGCATCCTACTGTAATAATTTACAGATGTTAGCTGGTTGATACGTCATACTACTTATTCTTTGATCAGACTGTATGTTTATGTGGATTAGCTGTGTTCGTTTGAAGCAGTAGAACAAAGTTTGAGTCCGGTGGCGCCTTTAAGACCAAAATTTTTTATTCTGGGTATAAGGTTTTGTGGACACTACTGTAAAAATGCACAGTGGACATATAGACACCAACATCCCTTTTACTGTGATCATCCTCATAAAAATTCTTGCAAAAGATTTTTCATTTCGTGCACCTGAGGAAATGAAGTTTGATCCATGAATGTTTATGCTAGTATAAACTTACTTTGACTTTAAAGTACCAGTTTACTTCTGTTTTATTAAGCTTATACTGTCTTGGGATGTCTACTACAATTTGCCATGCTCATTTCCTATTCTGAAGATGACCTGGTTAAGTTCTCTATTGCTTTCTTACTCATCGTCCTATTTTCTTAGCTTTTGAAAGCATTACCAGGAGTTCCAGAAATAGCATGTGACGGTATTTTTCAAACTTTTTGAAGTCATGGTGGAATTAAACAATACATGCAAATGTGCATAACCAAACTCTGATTGCCAGGTTTTTTTAGAGAAAAGCTGCTTTAGGAGGAGACAATCTGAGGACAAAGGGGGGGGGAGCAGCTTAAACTCTTTCCTACCCACTGCTTTTCCACTTCACCCTTCCGATTATGTTCTCACATGTGAAGTTTCAAACATGTATTGGTGAGGATAAACACATTCTTAGCATACTCGGTGGGGTGAGCAATATGTGGTGGCAGTGGAAAAGTGCCAAGCAAGCAAAGAGTTAAAACTACACCTCTGGGTAAGGTCTTCCTCTCACTCAGAGCCAAAGGGGTATAGCATTTTGAATGGTAGACTATGCCTGTGCAACCCCAGATTTAAATTTTTGCTTATTATCAGAAACTCTCCAATGTATTCTATCCTTGAAGGATATGTGGGATAAAAATGTATTAAATAAAATATGGTGCTCTGCTAAAAAAACCAAACACACCAACCCCCCCCCCCTTTACTTCTGGGTCCTCCAAGAAAACATCATCAGTTTGTCCCTTGAATGAATACACAGAGATCAAGACCAGACACACAACTGCAGCTCTTTAATGTATATGTGGATTTGTGAACCAAACATTAGCTCTGGCAAGATATGAGATATATAGCAGAGCATGTCTGACTCCCACTCCCTTGTGTGACTGCCCACAGAATAATATAGAGACGCTTCCTTGAAGAGCAAAGGTATCACTAATAAAATGATTCTCTCCCCTCCTGGAACATCAGTTCAGCCAATTTAGACTGGCCATTACCACAGTTGAGAATGTAAGACATATGAAAATTAAAGAGTTGATAGTGTCTTTTGAAGATGATAATTCTTTCCCATAACTAACTTAGCACACTGGTATATATCACACACCTATAAACAGTGTTTGTAATCATTCACTGTTACAATACCTGCTATCTCTTTCTGGGATTTCTTTAATGGCAATTCTGACTTGATTGCTCAGATCTCGTCCTGCATAAACAATGCCGTAAGTGCCTTTCCCCAAAATGACTCGCTCACCATTTTCATCATATTCATAGTCATACTACAACAGAAAGAAAAGTAAAAGAAAGGGATCTGTGATTCCAGTACGTATGTCATTTACATATTGTTCTGTGCTACAGAGATATATAATAAGAGCAGCATGAAAACCTGGGACAGAATAAAATAATTGTTGTCAGCGGTGAAACTGGCCCACAGCAAACACCTTACAACAACTATGTCTTCTGTGCAACAATTCTATATATGAATTACATTTAACTAGAAGCTACGGAGGATGCATTGCTGCTGTCTCCTTGGCAATGTGTAGTACAAAGACACTCATGACATCACATCATTGCACTTAGTGGTTACTATCAATGAACTAGAACACTGAATATCATAGCATCACATATATATTTCTTTTACTAGGAGAAATGTGAGAATTTGAAGCAACAGTGCACCTTCGTAACATCTTGATTGGCCCTCAGTTTATTGCAGAAATAGGTTTTTCTGGCTTGCGGCTGCAATGCACTGGGAATCAAGTAGGGCCAGTGTTGGTGTGGCTGGCGGCGCGGCGATGGGCGGCTCTCGGATCGCTCCGAGCCGCCCGAACCCTTTATTGCTCTTTTTGGGGCCACCCGGTCTCTGGGTGCATTCTGCCAGACTTCCCGTAGAGAGGTCTGGTGGCAGCGGGCTTTGCCTCGGCCCCTCCCACAACTGGCAACGCGGGGGGGTGTCCGTTGCTGCCCCGAGGCAGGAGTGGTTTGTGGGGTAGAACATGGACGCCATGTTCTACTTAGCTGCAGCCTGCCTTTTTAATCACGTTGGGAATTATAATTTATAATACAGCAACACGGAGAAGGAAAAGAAAAGAAGAATAAGTGAGTACATGCAGGGGTCATTTCGTAGAAAAAGAGCTAGGGGAACTCATTAGCATAACTCATTGGCATATGCCACACCCCCTGACATCACCAGAAGTGTGTCATAAGGCCACCCCCCCTGACATCAACGGAAATGTGTCATAAGGCCACACACCCCGCCCCCAACGGTCCCGGCCGCCACCGCC
>NW_015171571.1:156981-175633 GCF_001447785.1 Gekko japonicus | reverse complement strand
ATGAAATTAACAGCTGATTAAAACGAATTTTTTAAAAAACTGATTAGATAAGAAAATATGCTGTTATATTGATCAATAATAATAAATTTTCTTTTTCTTTTTTAATTTTCTTTTTGAAAGAGGGTAAAGTCAAGATTATAGGATATAAAATAAACATTTAAGTCTGATCAGAAGGGATATATAGGTATAAGTGAAATGAAGTTTGGTTTATATTTTAACTATCTCTTAAGACTTAATTGGGTATATAAAATAAATATTAAAGTCTGATCAGAAGGGATATATAGGTATAAGTGAAATGAAGTTTGGTTTATATTTTAACTATCTGTTAAGACTTAATTGGGTATATAAAATAAATATTAAAGTCTGATCAGAAGGGATATATATGTATAAGTGAAATGAAGTTTGGTTTATATTTTAATTGTCTCTTAAGAGTTAATTGGGTATAGACTGTATTTCTTGTGGTTTTTTTGTTTTTTGCTCTTTGCCCTCTATAGATAAGGACTATGTGGTTAAATTTTTTAATAGCAAATATTATATTTTGAAAATGGGTAAAGTACAAGGTACAAACGTTTACTTTAATTGTTAAAGGATGGACAGGAAATTTGGTCATACCATAGAGGCCAATGGAAATTGTGATATAATCCTAATAGTAAATAACATATTAGAAATATGGTAAAGTTAAAAATACATGGTACAAAGTTAAACTTAAAAATGGAAAAGAAGAGAATTTATATATAGGTGAAAAGGATGTTGATTTGGAATGTGTAATGGGATTAAGGAACGGTAAGGTACTAATATATATGCATATAACACTTTTTTTTGTTCTAAGAATAGTTCTATGTTATTTTTTTGTTCTATTTTTTTGGGGGGGATATTCGCAGATAAGAAAACATGCTGATGTATTGCTGAGTAGTAATTTATATACTTTGGAATAGGGTACTGTAATAGATGCGAGTTGCAAAGGTAATTGATAATAGTTGGCCAGAAACGGTTTATAGGAGTTATTAAGGTTTAGTTAAAGATAGATTAGAAATGAACATATGGATTAGTAAAAAACTACTGTATAATCCTTCAAAAGAGTTGTTGTATAGAATATATGGTGGAAGGTTTATGCACTTTTCTTTTTTGTTTGGAAAATAATAAAAATATTTATAAAAAGTAGAGCCAGTGTATATGAAATCCAAGATATGAGAGACTCCAATAGTAGTTATAGGATATGCAATTTGCCAAGTGACAACTCCTGGATTCTAGACATTGAGATTATATAAAAACATGTTGAATGATCTCTCTCTCTCTCTCTCTCTCTCTCTCAAATGACATGGAGGATTTCATCCATTAATTCAATATTTTGTTCACCAAGAGGTTTTTGTGCCTTATCTGCAATGACCTATAAACTATCATGGCAGAAGTTTTTCCCACAGTTTGTTGTGGTATGACACCGCTGACACTTCTTCAAGAGAAAAGCAGAGCTGCAACTTCTTAATGGCTGAAGACCCATTGCCTCAGGTTGGAAATTAAATGGAGAGTGGCCATGTGTAGAAACAAAAGTGAATCATAGTGTGCAGAGCTGTGTGTGTTATTTGCCATCATGTCACTTCCAGTTCCAACTTATGGTGAACCCAGGGCCGACCCGCTCACTAGGTGAGCTAGTCTCTCGCCTAGAGCACGGGGCCATCATGGGGGCGCCGGACTGAGCCACCCGAGGGCCCTGCTGCCACTGCCCGCCCGGGCCTGCCAGAGCCGCCCCCGCCACCCCGGTGTGAGTGACCAGGCGCCCGGGGAGGAGGGAGGCACTCCACAGTCTGCCCCCCACCCTGCCAAAAGATCAGCTCTGAGGGCCCTGCCACCGCCACCCGCCACAGAGGAGCAGCCGCCCTTTGGAGCCCTCCCCACCCCACTTTGCCCCACTGCCCGCAGGTCCAAGACACCGCTGCAGACGCCACCACTGCCTCCCTGCCTGGCCGGGGCTGAGCCACACGGCCTTCTCTTCCCCCTTCCGGCCTTTCCCTTCCCTCTGAGCTGCACGGCTGGGGCTGAGCCATGGCCAGCGGAGCCCACGCCCCCGGCCTGCTGCCTCTGGCTGCCCTCCGCAGCAGCCCTGCTCGGCGCTCCTGCCGCCACTGAGGAGGAGGATCCCTTTGTTAGGGACAGCAGCCGCCCGAGCCGTGCCTCGCCAAGCCCCAGAGTAGCCACCGAGGGTGGGGAGTGAGCCGGGACTGGGAAGTGCCGGCATGGAGACCTCTCTTCATCCGCCGAGCTGGTTCATGTGGGGCGCGCCGCTGAGCTGGCTCACACGGGGTGGCGTGGAGTCGGCATGACATCGAGCCCTGAGGAAGTGCTGGCACCTCTCACTACGCACCCAGGCAGGTATCCAGGCCCCGCCGGGAGGTTGGCATCTGTGCTCACCTAGGCCGCAGGAACACCTCGGGCCGGCCCTGGGTGAACCTCTGGATTAATGACCTCCAAAACTTCCTATCATTAACAGGTCTTGCAAATGGTAAGTCATGGCTAAGCTGTGCTGCAATATAAAACAGTGTAAGAGGAATGTAGGATGGGAAGGGGTAGAAGGGCTACAGTTCATAGGTTTTTTGTGTGTGCATCAGTGTATGTAAATGATAACTATAAAGCTTAGGAAGGTGAAGCTTGAGAAAAACTGCATTACTTGTTTCTGGAATATCTGAGCAGTTTGTCTGGCGTATTAACAACTCCTCAGATATTCCAGAACTTTAAATGACATTCTTAAGATGAAAGAGATAGGCGCTCTGTTTGCTTTATTTATTCAAAATAACTAATGCTAATTGTGCTAATAATCCAGTTAAGAAACACATACATTTCATTCTGAAACACAAGAGAATTTCTATGAAAGCACTCTGCTCTTTTTCTTGTTAATCATAATATTTGAAGGATTAACTTGAAAAATTCCCTTGAGAGCTCAATTCCCCAAAGGATAGAAAGAATACAAGCCTGGCTCTTACCTCCAGGGAGTCTCCATCACATTCTCCTTCCTCTGTGTTTTTCCCTATCTCTTCAGTAATACTGTTAACCATTTCAAAAAATCTGTAAACAATTCACAGAAAAGCATAAGATAATGTTACAATGGAATAAAACATGGTGTCTTTGTTACCTGCTTATGACTGGTTAACTACGTTTATTTTATTTTCCTCTGTAATCAACAAAAGAATTCTTGTTCTGACACACGTTATTCAAGAATGTATGTAATTTAACAAGACTGTACTGCCAAGAACAAACCTCTGCTCTGAGTTATATCCTAGCTAAGTAACCAAAATGAGCTGTCATCCCATATCCTGCTTAGTTGTTGTTCTGTGGATGGTTTCTTCACCAGTCTCCATTCTAGCCATCTTCTGATTTCGTTTGGAGTATTTGTACATGACCACAGTTTTTGTCTCTATCTCCTTTCCAAGTTGCTAATGTTCTATAGCACATATGTACATTGAAACACCACACCCCTTCCCAGTCTTCATGTGATCGAACTACTGCATCAAGATTCCCTTTCTGTATTATGACTAAAATGAATGCATTAATAAATCACAGTGCAAAAAGTAATCCTGAAACAAAAGATTACATCAAGATTTTATTTTGCATGTGGTGGAATTAATGCTCATATGTGAATCAAATGTGAATCAAAATTTGGCAAACTGTACATGTTCATTTAGAATTTTAGAAACAACAACAAAAGGAATAATTGCAGATTGCTAACACATTGATGCTGCTCTGCAAACCAGGTAATTCTGAGCCCCAAAATCCAAAGCGAAATTTAGAAGGGGCAATTTGTAAGATGTATCAAACATCTCTTTAAACTCAACTTCCTGCATTTACTTGAAACATACAAATGCTAATCAGCTAAATGGCAAGCACAGCTTGGCTTCCTCTGCTGTTCTTTTTTGAAATTGTGAATAATTTTTATCTTTGAGTGTTCTAGTTATCATTTAAAACCCATTGTAAACATTGCACCAAATGAAATGATAAATGAAAAAGACCAATTCTGGTCTGTGGCATTTCAGACAAGCATGAATGCACATGCAGAGGATCATTTTGGAGTGCTTTTCCATGTGAAAAACTTGCAACACAGAGAGAAAAATTTAGTGAGCTTTCTTTGGTGCATTACCCTATTATATGGAATTAGGTTTTTGAATGGGGGCATTAAAAACATGGTCTTCTGTCTGAAGCTTGGATTGGGATAGCCCCAAATTCTACCACTTCCTTCTGTGTAATATGTAGAAATGCACTTCACTTAAAAAGAATGTGTTAACATTCCCATTAACAAGCTGCCTTAATAAGATATATTTTTACTGCTAACCTATCTGTGGGTGCAAATTTATTCTAAAGATGATCTATACTATGACAACAAATCCTTTTTTATCCTTGCTTTAGTTTTGGAAATGAATTGCATAACAGCATTCACATAACCCACAGGCATAGGCTGAACACAACTTGTTCAAAGATGATCCCACAAACTTAGGCTGGATTGCTAAGCAGCTACACTTCACAGGACCACCTTCATGTGTGTTGATGGCACATTTTCAAAAACTATTTTATATGGATGCCTCCTTCGAAATGGTTCTAGGTCATTTTAAGGATGTGAAATGCATACACCTGATTTCACTCTAAATAGGTTGGAGAAAGAAACCAACACTGTGCTTAATTTCATATCACATTCTCAGTAAAAAAACATTTTGCTGAACACATACTTTTTGCAGTGGTGCTCTGTACAGAAATAGATTTGGAAGTCATCTGAGTTGTGCAGCACATAAAGGAAGCAGCATCGTTCTTCAAATTTTGAAATGCTGAAAGAAAACTAAATGAGCATGGGTTGCTGATTTTGATACTAAGCTTCAGGCAGTCTTCTGATTTCAACAAGAACATAGAAACTTTAATGTTTATACTATAAAGGTTGTGAAACCACTATTTTCTCTAATTAGTAATTTTTAATCACCTGGTGACTACATTGGCATAGTTCAGACATAAGGTTCTGGATCCACCAAAACAGGTTTTTCTTCCTTCCCTTCTTTGTTACAAAGCCCTAATTGAGCTATTACATGCAAATCTGCACAAATCATAGCTTTCTGGTTTCTAGGCAAACTGGCATTTGCAACTGCAATTTGTGTAGTGTTTATGTAATAGCAAATTATGGTTTGCTGAGAACCAAATAAATCCAAGCTGGGGGGGGGACGGGACGGAAGGAAGTTTGCAAACACACCCAGTTCTCCAACCATGGTCTGGAGTGTCAGAAATGTTACATTCAAAACATGCCATTCACTCATTAGATTTCTCCAAGGATATTTATAATTTCCCTCCACAGGAAAATATGTGAGTATTCTATTAAAAAAAACAGGTTAAACAAAATTGTATACCAAAAATCAGTATGCACATGCTTTATCAGGATATGCATATATATATATATATAGTATATATATATTTTGCTATACTAAATTCACACAAAAGACCAGAACAAACTCCTTTCAGGACATTCAATGGGTGACCTCAAAGTAGCTGTTTTATCGCAAAGGAACTTCAGGAACAGACTGGGAAACTGCTGAGTTGCAAGTTATTACAACACTCAGAACAACTGAATCCCCAGGGCTTAATAGGGATATTGATTTCTTATCTTTCTACTAGGGATGGGCACAAATTGGGGAAATGGTGGTTTGTGGGGGTTTGTGGTTCACTGGACACCATGAATCACCACGAACTTCTCATTTTCACAAACCAGTTCATAATTTGTGGATTTATGATGCAGTAGAACACCTCCCCCCCCCGGTGGGCTAGAGACACCAAACTTGCAGCAATTCTGCAGCTGGGTCCCCTCTACCTGCCATCCAAGTTTGGTGAGGATTGTATTTAGGAGGGCTGAATTACAGCCCTCCAAATAATGTGCCCCCAGGAAATGGACCCCCTGCCATCTAGAGGCATCAAACGTGCAGCACACTGCCCTGCAATACCCCTCTACCTGCCCTCCAACCTTGGCAAGGATTGGATTTAGGGAAGGCGAGTTACTGTCCCCCAAAGCAGGTGCCCCAGGAAACTGTGTTGGATGAACCTCTAATAAGCTAGAGACATCCACAACTCACAGCACACCTCCCCAGGATGTCCCTCTACCTACTCTTCAACTTTGGGGAGGATTGGCTGTTTGGGGGCTGAGCTGCAGCCTCCAAAGCAGATGCCCCCAGGAAAGGTCTCTCTGGGGAGTGGGCAAATCACAGCTGTGAGCCAACCCTTCCCCCTCTGCCCAGGACAGGAGGCACCAATCACCCAACTGCCTGCTTGTTGGGGACATGGATTCTGGTGGTTGGTGGCCAACCCTTCCCATTGTGTGCATGAGTGGCCAAAACATCTTGAGGGGCCAAAACATCCAAGGGTGGGTGGGTGCAACTCCATGGGGAGGAACCCGACAGCTGCACCTGAACTGAGTCCCTCTCACAACGAAGCGTCCACGAAGTGCCACGACTCGCCAAAACAAAATGAAGCAATTGCCTGAAGCGTCTGTTCATGACGCATGAAGCAGCACCGCACGAATCATGACAACTTTCACTTTGTGTGCCACTTCATGCCCATCATACATATGCTAACTTCATTCAGTCCTTACATCTGTAGTCTCACCAGTCCCCCAGAAGGGACATACATCCTCTTTATTTTATTTCTTATTTGGAATAATAGATTAGAATAGTGTAATGTAGTGTAGTGTAATGTATAGTAGAATGTACTGTAATTTTTAATGGTAGATTGGAATGTATTCCTCTGGTCTGGAATCAGGGGAGATAACTCTATACAGCTTATCACCCCACTTCAAAAAAGAGGCTGTAAGGTCTCTTCCATGCTTGAAAGGAGACAGATGGAGAGTAATGGCAGGGTCTCAATTACACTCAGCATTCCACACTTAAGGATACATCTGCCCATCAATCTCCAATTTTGACATATTTATTTCCTTCACTATGTTCTTTCCTGGAATTAAACCCAAATAAATGGTAACTATATAAACTAAGCTTGTTATTCCTGTTTGGTCCTCGAATCTGTTAAACATCTTCATTAGGTTGTATGCTAATTTACTGCTTACCCTCTACCTATATGCATGGACTGGTAACTTCCGTTTCATTTTATCTGAAGAAGTGAGCATGCAGATGAAAGCTTATACCTTGAATAAAACTTTGTTGGTCTTAAAGGTGCCACTGGACTCAACCTTTGTTCTGCTGCTTCAGACCAACACGGCTACCCGCCTGAATCTACACAAAAGACCATTTACTGAAAATGCTTGACAAAACTGACATGGCTCTAGGTGTCTATGATTTAGCAAAACTGGCTGTTAGCAAAAAAGAGTTCTGACCACTTTCCAAAGATGATACCGGATAAGTGCTGTGTCATGATGAACATACAACTTCAGTTAATCACGAGCTGCACATTTTGTAGCAGTTCCTTGTGACAAACACTGCTCTCCTAAGGAGGCTCATTTATTTACATAAAGGCTGGGAGACCACACTTCTTTCTGACACATGCTTCCCAGAACAGTATAGCATTTTGATTATAAATGGAAAACAATGTTTTCTGTTTCTCAACGATTCCTGTTTAAAAAGACTGCTGATAAACCCTTATCTTTCTGAGCTATGCACCTATGCTCCCAGACTCAGTGTCTGCCTCCTTGTCTCTGTCTCTTGTGACTTCTCTCTGAAGACTGAACCTTAACAAAGTCAGGTCAGACTTCTAATCCTAAAAAAGGTTAGTAACCATTCCCCTGTTTCTTACACAGAAATCTTCGTGCATTCTGAAATGCAAGGAGCCATCTGAGGGCACTATAGTATACACTTAGAAGTAGGGTTATTCAATTTTTAAAAAAATAAATAAAAGCACCACAGCTGAACAACAGCTGCCTGATAGTTAATTTTATGAAACATGTTTTTGGAAAGGAATGAGAAGTAAATAGCAAGAATTTCTGCTCTCTAAAACCTCTGCACATTTGGAATCAGCAGCTGATTTTAAAACAGAAAAATGTGAAACATTTCATAAGCTGAACTGCAGTATAACAGACATTTCACAATTTTTGTAATTCTTTTATATTAATTCGGAGTAATTGTCCAGTACATCTCTTCCCCCCCCACAGCTGTGACTTAGCTGATTTCAAAACCAAATTTATACAGAAGATGACTGAACCTCTGTGACTAACAACAGTTGTTGATTTTTCTTCCAAACAGTGTTCTCAACCAGCTTAGAAAAAAATGGTACGGGGTTTACCTAAGGTCACTCAAATAACAGTGACCTACATACAAAGATGGAAATGTGACCAAATGCTCCACTTATCATGTACTTGCATCAATGCAGATTTCTGGATTCTATGTACAAAAATAGCAATTCTGAAGTTGATTATAAAATGCCTATGGGCTGCACCCAATTACTCAGGAAAGTTCACAGAATGCCTCTTCCCTTCCAACTACAATGTCCTGAAAAGCTGCTACTGAGAGTCAGGGCACTGTTAGGAACAGAATGGGATGTTGCAGCAACAAGAGGAATGAGCAGAAACCGAGGCTCCCACTCCTGCACAATTCTTGCACTATTCTTGAAAGCGCTTGCATAAGAAGGAATTTCACCACGAAGCCCCTGTGCAGCATCCCATTCTGTTCTTGAGGGTCCCCTGACCCTCAGGAGTAGCTTTTTTGGAAGATTCAGGGGACTGTAGCTGGAAGGAAGAAGGGGGAGAGACCTGACCTATGAACTCATTCAATTTACATTTCATTGGATCCAACCCCATGTTCTTATTTTTGGACCAAGAAGAAGGACCACATCTTCCCCACTGAACTTCAGTCACCTGTGTGATTATGCAGTGATCTGTGAGATGCCTGAACTCTCTCAAGAGCTTCCATCATTAGAAAGCCTGGAGGTAAGGCAAGGGGAGAATGAGTCCCTCTCCCCTTCTGGGCAAAGGTGCATCTAGGTACTGTAGTCTACTGAATAGTTAACCCAAGTTAACACATGCTGCTTCCTGCATTTCAAGTACTTCCAATTTAGTGGTACGGCACCAAACTGTGAATATGAGAAGTTCAAATGCAGACAAGCACTATACAGCTAAAACCCAGTGTTCAAGTGCTGCAGATTTATTGATATTCAAGATTTGGCACTATTGTTAAGAAGCCCTAGAAATCCTGTCTCTTAATCACGGTTTTCAAGTTTTTGATGGCATGTACTCTGCTAGCTATGATTACGCAAGCTGCTTTGAACAATACTTTTAAAGAAAATGTCTTTCTCAGCCAGTCATCACCAACACATTAGTCATCACTTAGCATGAGATTGTCCCCTAAAGCAATTCTGCCAAGCAACAGGTATAAACAATGTTTACAGTGGTATAAACAGGATTTTTAAAATCTTTAAAATGAAGGCAGTGCTTTCATATCATCTTTTCATATGCTTTTCTAAAACCCATGATGATTTCTTAGAAGTATTATACCCCGGACATCTCAGTCCCAGGGGCAGTTTCTTTAACTACCCTAGGTATAAAATGGTCTCTCCCAGTATCAGGGATTAATATCTTCTAGTTTTAACAGCTACTTACATTTCATGCATTTTTATTAGACATTACAAAACATTAAAAAGAACGCTTCTATGACCTGCATAAATAATAATCAAACTACTGTGTGTCAGAATATTATCTCTGTTATTTACAGAGTCTGAAGGCAATCAGTGTGATGTAGATTTTTAGGGTCAAACCATGAGTTAATAAGCAGCAGATGTGTAATCAGGTTTCCTGGCACATTTTTAAATTTTAAAACCCAGCTAAGAAGCTTTTGTTCGTAGTGTGGTTATGGTCATGAGAGGGGGGATGTGTGTATATGTATGCTACTGTTGACTGTTTCCACTTGCATTGTTTTCCCAGTAGATGTCTTTGCCCATCTGAGCTCTAGTAGAAAAATAGCCAGGCACCCCCACTGGATGCATCTTTTCCCATACTAGGGCCAACACCAGCTCAAGGAGACAGATTTCTAATGGGAGGCAGGGTTGCCAGGTCCCTTCATCACTCTGGCAGGGGGATTTGGGGGGTATTCCGGGGGAGGGGGGATGACACTGCGCAACATACTGATGTCACCCAGAAGTTACATCACTGTGTCGGTGACATCAGGGCGACACTCTGGGTTTTTTTGGCAAAGCTCTATGGTAAAAACAGCCTCAAACCATATAGTTTCCCCAAAAAAATAGAGCGTCGCGTCCCTTAACCCGTTGACATCACTTCTGGGTGACATCAGCGTGTTATGCACAGCATAGTGGGTGGGGGGAATTTCCTTCTACCAGCCAGCTGGCCAGCGGCAGGCAGGAGCCTGCAAAAGCAGGAGATTCCCCACCCCCACCTGGGGAACGGTATCCCTAATTGGGGGGGGGTGAATTACCCCTCCCTCCATGCTATGGCTATGAACCAAATTGGTCCTCATCATATTCAAGAGATCCACTCATTGATCTCCCACGTAATGGGTAGTTTAACTCAGAATCTTTTCTTGGACTATATTCAAGCTGTAAGCAGAGACTGTATATTGAATAGGCCCTTAGGGAGGGGGAAATGGGGAACCTCTAGAAAGCTGGCACTTCAGGCAGAGAGTTCAGTATAGTTTTGTCCTCAGTGTACCAGTTATGTTCTCATTATTGAGAGCCAGTGTGACATAGTGGTTAAGAGTGCTGGACTAAGATATGGAAGACCCCAGTTCAAACCCCCACTGTCCCAGGGAAGCTTGCTGGGTGACTTTATGCCAGTCATACATTTAACCTAGCTGAACCTAAGTCACAGGGTTGTTGTGAGGATAGAACAGAAGAAAGGAGAATGATGTAAGAAGCTTTGGGTCTCCACTGTGGAAAAAGGTAGGGTACAAATGAAGTGAACAAACAAGCCATGCAATTTCCCCCTCTCCCCTACACACATACTCTGCAGCCTAAAGCAGTACAGGGTAGGACAAGATTTCCCTCTTCATTCTGCTAAACGTACAAAAGGGCTTTAATATTACAGTTTCTACAGGAGGGATTCATGTTTCTGTTTTTCCCAATGCACAATGCTGTTCCAATATTGCTGCCTTCCCTTCCCATTAACTTTTTCTTCGCAATTTCTGTATCCAAGTATGTCACCCTACGTGATATTATTACAGGGCTATTTTTGTAGCAGGAACTCCTTTGCATATTAGGCGACACACCCCTAATGTAGCCAATCCTCCAAGAGTTTACAGTAGCCCCTGTAAGAAGAGCTCTGTAAGCTCTTGGAGGATTGGCTACATTAGGGGTGTGTCGCCTAATATGCAAAGGAGTTCCTGCTACAAAAAGAGCCCATTGCCCTTATCATATTAATACATGGAATCAGTGAGTAGAGCACAACCAGACTCCAGTTTTCCACTGGGGGGAAAATGGAGACTCTCTGGGTGTTGCCTCCCAGCGAGGCAAATAAAACTGGGTGCTGTTTGAGACCCTGGAAATCAGGGGAAAATGCAAGATATACTTACTCCCCTTGTGCAATCCCAATTCAAATTCCAACCTCCCACCACATAACTATAATTACAATCTGTTGGAGATCCTTTCACATATCATCCGGAATCTTGTTTACTTTGACTCCATCTCTCAGTCTAACCAATCACACAGAGGAAGGGATAATATTGTGATGGAGTGTCAGGAAGATAGGGAAAAAAATAACCTTACCTTACACCTCTTATAGAATCAGCAGAGAAGTTCCATTCATGAATGCCTTTCTGTAACATGGAAACCAGCA
The DNA here is from genome assembly GCF_001447785.1 of Gekko japonicus. NCBI lineage: Eukaryota > Metazoa > Chordata > Lepidosauria > Squamata > Gekkonidae > Gekko > Gekko japonicus. The sequence goes on along the minus strand of NW_015171571.1, from coordinate 163,896 downwards.
AAAGTATAAAAGTATATGGTATGTTTTAGCCTGCACTTTAAACCATTAGTGATTGCAGGTTATTTTTTCCACTATACTTATTTTTATAACTTCTCAAGTCACCTTTAGAAAAACACGAACTTATACAAACATTTCCCTAGTATTCAACTTTCTCTAAGCCTCTGAAACATAACTATCTCTCTCTCTCTCTCTCTCTCTCTGAATCTCTGTTTTTCTCTGTTCTTATACCATATCCCTTAGAACAAGGCAATCATTTCTAATTTACAAACCTGCCTCACAAGCTTCTTTTTAGATCTGAATGCTATTTAAAATCATTAGTATTGTGCTGGAAAAAAGTAATATGGCAGCAAAAGGGTTAAATTGTTTTAAAAAATCCATTCCCATTGCTGAGCCTTCACCGACATTTCTACACTTCTAGTTTCTTGCAGATTTATGTGACTCCTTTAGCTGATGTTGTTATGTTCTCAGGCAGTTGGATTTAAATAAAAAACAATTTTCCTAGTGATTCTGCCAAATTTTCAATCCATTGGAGTAAACATTTTAAGGGGGCTGTCCAAACATGACATCTGTTCTTTGCTTACTACATAAAGTCAATTTAAAAAAAAACAAAACACAACAGTTTCAGAAGTCAATCTCAGATCAAGTGTCATGAATGAAGCATAGCTGACAGCAGTAGCAATATTAAACCCAGCTGCTACCAGGTATGGTATCTCAGGGTGAGAAGTCAGAAAATCTTGTGCTATTAATACCTACAGAACAATTTAGAGCTTGTTCAAAAGCTAGGAAAAGTCAGTGGTACTGTCTACGAAAGTGAACTTTCAGAGTAAGACTTCCTGACCATGAGAGATTCCAGCCAATGAGTCATGCTGAACTAAGACGTCAGTATGGTTCAAATGAGAGGGCAGCCTTGGGCCTTGGACCTAAATTCAAATATCTTTCCAACAAAGTCATAGTAGCCAAGCAGTTCTACATCCTGAAAATGGTAGTAACACTAACAAACTTCAGGTAGTTGTGTGGACATGGATGAGATATACCACAAGTGCTTGGATCCTATCATCGGTACATGGAAAGAAATGCACAAGCACCACATTGCATACCTTGAAAAGGCTTTTGCCCTCAACAATATGCCAAGTTGAAGGGGCACGATGTTAAGGAGGGGACTTCTGCTTTCTCTTGTGCTTGTGGTCTTATTCTACTAGTGTAAGAGTAAAGGGTGAGAATGATTCCATCCTATCCCCCCCTTTATTACAGCCCCCCCACACCATTTGACATTTTGTTTAGAGGATCTCAGCAACAGCTTTTGGGGACTATCTCCATATTTTTATCCCACCCTTCCTCTGAGCAGCTCACCACAGGAGATACTGAGTGGGAAGAGAGAGGGATATCTGCTTCCACAAATTCCTTCTGCACATGGATGGTAGGATCCCATCGATTGCTCCCTCTAAGCTGTGGGGTCTTGTGAGCAAAAATTCTACTTTGTGAGCTAGTGGCACTAAAGTCGTGAGCAAGTGATTTGGCTGCTGCATAAATTAGTTTGCTCTGGAGCCATTCTTCCTGAGCTAAGACAAAAACATGTGAGCTGGAGGCTAAAAAACTGTGAGCTAGCTCACACTAACACAGCTTAGAGGGAACACTGATCCCATCCAATGGCTACATGAACAAATCTTGGTTTTTTCATGATAAGAATAAGCTGGATTCCCTCCCTCTGTATGCAGCTTGGAAACGGAAAAATCAGTGGTTTGGAACAACCAGTAAGTTCATTGTGACATCTGAAGCAGGAGAAATGACCAACAAATTTGTTCTCATGCCTACAAACTGAAACTTCTAAAGGGGGGGGAGAGATGATGTTTTAGAATTCCCGGTTTGTAAGTAAGGAAATATATTGGAGTTTGTCATTTTGCCTGATTTAGATGACAAAACAAAATCAAGTTTTTCCTAATCAACAAGTCTTCAACCTCTACTTACTCATGAGGGGACAATGGTTGGCACATACAAGCCCAAGGACTTCATGGCTCATTTTCAATAGGATCCAAGATCCAAGGGCCACATGATGCCATGTGTGTAGTTTTTACTCACATCTGTGAGTTTTTTATAAAAGCAAAATGCAGTGCTGGAAGTTATAATCTCGCTAAGAAGACCCACAAAAAGGGTGCTGATGGGAGAGGAGCATTTTACGTTTTCTTCTTCAGTGGTTTTTCCAATGAAAATATTGCAACAGATCTTCTAGGGGGGGGGGGGCAGGAGGGACAAGCACCCACCAGGGAACGTTTCCTGTCCCAGCCTGGCGAGAAGACAACTGAGAGGTGATATGATAATTATCTTCAAGTACTTGAAGGGCTGTCATATAGAGGATGGTGTGGAGTTGTTTTCTGTTGCCCCAGAAGGTTGGACCAGAACCAGTGGGTTGAAATTAAATCAGAAGAGTTTTCGGCTAAACGTTAGGAAGAACTTCCCAACAGCTAGAGTGGTTCCTCAGTGGAACAGGCTTCCTCGGGAGGTGGTGGGCTCTCCTTCTTTGGAGGTTTTTAAATAGAGGCTAGATGGCAATCTGACAGTAATGCTGATTCTGTGAACATTGTTAAGAACATAAGAGAAGCCAATGTTGGATCAGGCCAATGGCCCATCTAGTCCAACACTCTGTCACACAGTGGCCAAAAATACCAGGTGCCATCAGGAGGTCTAGCAGTGGGGCCAGGACACTAGAAGCCCTCCCACTGTTGACCCCCCCCCAAGCACCAAGAATACAGTGCATCACTTGCCCCAGACTGAGAGTTCCTATCTATACCTTGTGGCTAATAGCCACTGATGGACCTCTGCTCCATATGCTTATCTAATTCCCCCTTGAAGCCATCCATGCTTGTAGCCACCGCCACCTCCTGTGGCAGTGAATTCCATGTCTTAATCACTCTTTGGGTGAAGAAGTACTTCCTTTCATCTGTTCTAACCTGACTGCTCAGCAATTTCATTGAGTGCCCACGAGTTCTTGTATTGTGAGAAAGGGAGAAAAGCACCTCTTTCTCAACCTGCTCTATCCCATGCATAATCTTATAAACCTTGATCATGTTACCCCTCAGCCATAATTTTTCCAAGCCAAAGAGCCCCAAGCGTTTTAACCTTTCTTCATAGGGAAAGTGTTCCAGCCCTTTGATCATTCTAGTTGCCCTTTTCTGCACTTTTTCCAATGCTATAATTTTCTCTAGACCAGTTTGGCCAGGGATCCTGGAGGGGTTTTTTGCCATCTTCTGGGCAGGGAGCAGGGGTCAATAGGGGTGTGGGGGGGAGGTAGTTATGGATTTCCTGCCTTGTGCGGGGGTTGAACTAGATGATCCTGGAGGTCCCTTCCAACTCTATGATTCAGTGCCCTGAGCAAGATAGCTGTATTTTATAGAAATGGGGGGGTGGATCTTGTGGGGGCAGCATGTGACTTAGGCACTCCAAGCATTTCCTGTGTTTTGTATACAGCTATATTGCATTTAAGACATCACTGCTGGAATAAACTGGGTGTTCTCAGCATCATTGTCCCTTGGTAACAGCGGCTGGGGGTAGACATTACTTCACTACATGTAGCATACTATGAACAACGTTTGATTGAGTCACAGCCATACCAGCATTAGTGAACACTGAACTAGAGAGAAGTTTAAGTCTTGTATGCCTTTCTGGACCATAATTTGGGATCCTCCTTAAAATGCTTGGCTTGGCTGGAGGAAATTAGAAGATGAAGTACTACAAATTAAAAATTTGTATGCTTCTCTGCAATAAATTAGATGGCTATAAACAGACGCTTCATTCTGCCCTGTTTTGCTTTCATAATGCTAATGAAGTCAGCGCTCCAGTTTAAAGAGAGTGATTAATGGTTACAGGTAATGGATAATTGCTCTTAGTATATTCTCGGAGGAAAAAAAAATGATATAAAGGTTTACTCTGCCAGAACAGACATATGGCCATATTTGCATTGTCTTGAGAGTTTGTGTTCATTTATATTCAAAAGGTAGGATGTTTCCCAAGCTGATTGATTACGAAATCTATGCACATCTAAACAAGAATTCACTTATCTTCACTTGGTTTTGCCATTGCCTTTATTCCATGGCAAAACATGAATACATCTAACATTTGTTGGCCTATCTTTTAAAGCTGGTTTTTTATGTTTTGCTTCTAGCTTGACCACTTTTTATGGATATCATTTTGAGCTGCTTAATGTTGTTTTCATAGCTTGTTTTACTATTACTATGGATCTAGAAACACCAAATTTGGGGAGAGTGCTCCTACCATGGCGTAGATGCTCACTAAGAAGGGATTATTAGAAATTCGACCCCTAAGTGGGTCAAAAGGGGTAAAATATGCTCCCCCCATTGATTCCTATGCGGCTGCCAGGCTGCTGCCTCCTTGCACCCCCCACTCTCTGATTGGTCAGCTGCAGAGCTCAGTGTTCTGAGGTAAAAACAACAGTTACAGGAGACTGCACAGAGCTAATGACAGTTGAGGAAATCAGGAATGGCCAACAACCACCTGTGAGCAGTGTTCCCTCTAAACTGAGTCAGTGTGAGCTAGCTCACATTTTGTTAGCCTGCAGCTCACACATTTTTGTCTTAGCTCAGGAAGGATGGCTCTAGAGCAAACTAATTTATGCAGTAGCCAAATTGCTTGCTCACAACATTAATGCCAGTAGCTCACAAAGTAGAATTTTTGCTCACAAGACTCCACAGCTTAGAGGGAGCATTGCCTGTGAGGTGCAGTAATGCTGCTGGCTCTGCCTCAGTGATAGCTTCCAACACACTCCCCCCACCTCCTACACCTAACAGGTGGTTGGTTGTCTGTCAGGTGCAGTAGCGGTTGCACGGTGCTTAAAGCCATGAGGGAGCCCGCCCCAGTAGTAATGCCTTAGTGATCCTGCCAGCCCTGCTTCCACAGTGGCTTTTAATAATCCTCCCCCTCCTACACTGGACAGGCAGCTGCATGTCAGGTGTAAGAGAGGAGGTGGAATGCTTACAGCTGCCGGGGAGTTTTGCTCAGCAGTATTGCCTTAGCCCTGCTGCTGGCCCAGCCTCCCCAATGCCTTTAAATACACTCTCCCCCAACACCAGACAGGCCGGTGTCTGTCAGGTGTAGGAGCAGGATCAGGGTACTTTAATCCATCAGAGACTGCTGGCCCAGCCTCCTGGATGGCTTTTAACACACTTCCCGAACCTCCTACACCTACCAGGCGGTTGTCTGTCAGGTGCAGCAGCAGTTCCACAGTGCTTAAAGCCATGAGGGAGCCCGCCCCAACCTCCACAGTGGCTTCTAATACTCCTCCCCCTCCCACTCCTACACTGGACAGGCAGCTGCCTGTCAGGTGTAGGAGAGGAGGTGGGATGCTTACAGCTGCCGGGGAGCTTTCCTTATACCTGCTGCTGGCTCAGCCTCCCCGATGCCTTTAAATATAACCCCCCCCCAACACCAGACAGGCTGGTGTCTGTCAGGTGTAGGAGCAGGACCAGGGTACTTTAATCCATCAGGGACACCACCCCAGCAGGATCATCTTAGCCCATTTTAGCCACACTCACACCCACAATGGAAATCCAAATTTGTAGAAAACTGGTTTCCTTTATTAAGTTATTTAATTTCTCACAATGTGGGTTCTAGAAAACTGGTTCATATGAACTTGCTTAATATCTGATTGCTCGGACGGTGTTTTGAATATGTAGTTATGTCCCAATTCTAAAATGTAACATAAATGAGAAGCATTTTTGTATAAAAAAGGGGGGGTGTATGTTCTCCCCCCAAATTCAATGCCCAGGCCAAACCCCTGCACTAAGAAACCCAAAACCCCCGCATGAAGAGATTTCTGAGAAACATGACCCCTGCTTCTTAAATGACGACTACTTCTTAAATGGACAGTTCTATGTGGTCTGCTCCAGAGTGAGCTCATCAAGCAGCCTGGTGATCCTAGCACCTGAGGGCAGTACCACCAATGTGGTCTAGAGAGAGGTCCTTCAGTACAGAAAAAAGGACACATGTCTCACCTCATTTCTTACACTACAGTGTTCTCTGTTAGAATTCCTACAACAAATGTCACATTTCAAATTATGGAACTTAAATACTGTAGCGAAGCACAGGAATCAGGTTAGTATAAAAATAAACAGGAAAAAGTAGGTATATGAATTATATAAAATGTTTCCTATAAGCTGCTACAAAAGCAGCTATAACAAATTTTCTGCTACAGTCACCTGTACAAGAAAAACAAAGAACACAAGCAATACTACTTTATGGGTTTGGGGTATTTCAGAAATCATTAAAAAAAAACATATCCATGCTTCCTGTTTCCCCTCAACCCATTTAATTCACCACTTGTTTTTACATCAAGCCATTTCACACATTACAGTCATGGGAGTGGATCCTACCCCTATCCTATCACCCCACTGAGAATAGTCTGCAGACTTCCTCTGGCATAAGGAGACTTCCTTCAACTTAAGTGGCTCTTCCAATGGAGGAAGGTTCCTTGGGCTGAAGGTAGACTCTTTGGAGTATGATTGGATAGCCCTACACCAATCACGGACTAAGGGGCGGGGGGGAGTGGCGATGTTCATTCGGGAGGCTTACTCCGTCAGGGCGCTCCCCCCGATGGAGATTACCTCTGGCCTAAGGAGACTTCCTTCAACTTAAGTGGCTCTTCCAATGGAGGAAGGTTCCTTGGGCTGAAGGTAGACTCTTTGGAGTATGATTGGATAGCCCTACACCAATCACGGACTAAGGGGCGGGGGGGAGTGGCGATGTTCATTCGGGAGGCTTACTCCGTCAGGGCGCTCCCCCCGATGGAGATTGCGGGCATGGAGTGTGTTGGCCTGGCGCTGGGGACCGTGGAGAGTTTGGCGATCTGGCTAGTGTACCGACTGCCTAACGCACCGGCCAGTAGCCTGCTGTCCCTGCTGGAGGCCG
>NW_015171571.1:136028-156000 GCF_001447785.1 Gekko japonicus | reverse complement strand
TGACACCCAGCTCTATCTGATGTTAGGTGGCTGGTCGGGCTCTGACCCAGAAGATCTGACCCGGGCATTACAGGCAATGGCTGAGTGGCTCAGGCTGAGCCGGCTGAAATTAAACCCAGTGAAGACTGAGGTCCTGTGCCTGAGTAGGAATGGATCAGGGTTAGGGATCCCTCTCCCGAACTTCGATGGGGCGCCATTGGTGTCAACGCCGGAGGTTAGGAGCTTGGGAGTGCGCTTGGATTCCTTCCTGACTATGGAGGCCCAGGTGGCAGCCACTGCCAGATCAGCATTTTATCATCTTAGGCTGGTTCGGCAGTTGGTCCCCTTCCTCAATCACAACGACCTGGCTACAGTGATCCATGTGACAGTCACCTCGAGGCTAGACTACTGTAACGCTCTCCACATGGGGTTGCCTTTGGCGCAGATTCGGAGGCTGCAGCTGGTGCAGAATGTGGTGACCAGGCTTACGTTGGGTCTCCCCAAGTGGGAGCACATCCGGCCTGGGCTGGAAGCACTGCACTGGCTGCCAATAGCATACCAAATCCATTTCAAAGTGCTGGTGCTTGCCTTTAAAGCCCTACATGGCCAGGGTCCGACCAACCTGAGGTAGGTCCCTTTCCCCATATATACCCCCAAGAGCACTTCGGTCAGGGACACAACATCGCCTGGTGATTCCAGGCCCCCGGGAGGCAAACCTCGCCGTGACCAGGGCCCGATCCTTTTAGGTGGCGGCCCCTACCTGGTGGAATGAGCTCCCGGAGATCAGGGCCCTGCGGGACCTTCTGCAGTTCCGCAGGGCCTGCAAGATGGAGCTCTTCCGCCAGGCTTTTGCATAGGGACCACCACTGCCACCAGCACCAACGCTGTGGATAACAATGGGGCTAGGGATGGCCCGAGGAAGACCGCTTATAACACCACATGGCACTGGTACCACCGGACTTACTTGGGACCAACTATAGGATAAGATCATCCCAAAGAACTGACTGTTACCATCAAGAGATTTATTCGGGGACCATCTTGTCTTCATGGAGCACTTTATTTTTATCTGTGTTATTTAAGGTTTTATTGCTTTTACTATGTTTTATGCGGGCTCTGCCCCTTGTAAGCTGCCCTGAGCCCGCTTGTGGGGAGGACGGGGTAAAAATGTCATAAATAAATAAATAAATAAATCCCATGGCTTGCTACCAATGTCTATCACCAGAAAGTCAGAGACAATCCTGGTTTTCTGACAAGACAGTTATGTGATAAAGTAGGCTTATTTTACTTTTGGAGGGTATATTCTTTATTTTTTAAAAAAGTTAATTACACACCTGAGAAGCACAATATCTGTCCATGTATAATTCCTCACTCTAGACTCCTTTATACCAAGGACACACCAGAGATGTAAAGGGAGGTGCCTATTATTTACCTCCAGAGTTTTCAACTTTTCATCTCCAGAGTCCTGATTCCAACCAAGGAGCTGCCTCTACATTGCTCAAATAAGCCATTCTTCAAACTGTTAGGTAGTGGCAGCCTGCACATGGGACACCAAAGCTACAGCTCCACTTTGTGGTTGGAGTTGAGGAGATGTGATATGCTTGCACTATGCCCATCTATTAGTTGTGCAGAGCTCTGTGGTCTACTAATACAGTATCACAATTGTTGATAAGGGACACTAGACAGAACAGTGACAAAATGTTGTTTGTATAGAACCTTCCAAATGCCATGAATTAGCATGTATGGGTATGCTATGCCTAACACTTCCTTTCCAAATAACCCCTATTTCCTCATCTTTGGACTTCTTTCACCTCTGTTTCATTCCCTTGCTCTCTCAAATAAACATTAAACGCTTAAAATTGTCTCCTTTATCCAAAGCTTCTCCATTTTCCTTTAATCTCTTACATTAAGCAATCAGCTGCTAGAAACCACGAAGTTACAGGATATAATTCACCAACAAGATTCCATGATCTTTTGATTGCATTCACCCTTCATTCTGACAAACAATGTGGAGCTGGCTTACCTTATCGTCAGGCATAACATGCCAGATAGAGACTGTCTTCTCTTCAGCCTCACTGTTGATGGAAAGATATGAAGGCTGGTAGATTTTTGTAGGTTCCAGTATTAAAACCTTGGAAAAGAAAATACAGAGTATACTACTAAATAGTCCCCCACCCATGTCTAGGTAAAGCTCTGGAGTTTAGGTGTAGACATTTCCACAGTTAGCGCTTATTAATTTGAAGACATTTATGGGTATAAAATTATTTAATTTGTTAGCAGCCATGGTTGCCCTGATGAAGGCAGAAAGGTAGGGTTTAAATTTTGTAAATAAATAAAAATAATAAATTTAATATCATTAAATAACTGCAATGTTTATATGAAGCTTTTCTGTTTTTGAAAGTTAAAATGAATTAAATGAACATTTTCCAAATAATCCTCAGGCAGGACAAACAGGAAATGAACAATACTAAACATTAATTGAAAATGTTTTAAAATATACTTACAGGAAATCTAACTACTGACACATCTGTCTTTGTGGCTTCAACCAGAAAGTCCATCCAAAAGTCTACAAGTTCATGTTTGGCAACCTGCTGTTCTGGATTCAGTTTCTTAAAGTGCTGATATATCAAAATAGTCTCCACAGTTGACTTGAGGTACCTAGAGACAACGATCAAAAGCGCAACTGTTTGTAATTTTACATGCTTTATTTGTACTTAATGTCACATTACCAAGTTGAGAGGGTAAGTAGGTTTACTGGTGACACAGGACAGAAAACCTGGTTATGTCTACAGAGAGCTTTCTCCTACTCCCAGATAAATGTTTTGGCACTAGTTTGATAAAAAGTTCACAAAAACAGGTAAAAAACGTACTTGGAAAACCATAACAGCTATGGTCCTTGCCTGATAACACACAGATGCCCATTTCATGCTTCTCCATTTTAGAAATTTTCACATACACACCTTTGTATCTCAAATTCCTATAGTGTTATATGGGGGGGTTATCTATGTATTTGAGGAAATCTGTTTCAATGAATCTGAAGAAGTGTACATACTAAGTCTCTCAGTTCTCGCTTGTACCCAGTTTTGAACTTTGTCTTGTAGGTGCCACTGGACTCAAACCTCATTCCCACATCTGTTTGTTAACTCCTGTATTTGTATGCTAATTTACTGCCCCTAACAGATCTTTCTTACATCCAATCTCAGTTATAATCACCCAGTACTTATGCCAACCTAGCAGTTCGAAAGCAAGAAATTGCAAATAGATAAACAGGTACCACTTCGGTGGGAAGGTAACAGCGTTCCGTGTACCTTGGTGTTTAGTCATGCCGGCCCCATGACCACGGAAACGTCTTCGGACAGCGCTGGCTCTTCGGCTTTGAAACGGAAATGAGCACCGCAACCCTAGAGTCGGACTCGACTGGCTTTCGAGCAAGGGAACCTTTACTTTACTTATGCATTTTGATTCTAAATGGCCCTTCCTGACGACAACCCCCCACCCCCTCTAAGTAATGGTTGAGGAGGTTCTGTTCCACTGTATCTGAGGAAGTGTGCTTGCACACAAAAGCTTATACCATGAATAAAACTTTGTTGGGCATAAAGGTGCCACTGGACTCAAACTTTGTTCTGCTGCTTCAGATCAACATGGCTACCCACCTGAATCTAGTCACTTATAAGTTAGACACAATGAAGGAGAAAGCATCCTTTGACCAGATTCTATAATTCAGTGGACCAGCAGCATCTAGATTTAAATGCCAATTGAGTCATGGGATTCCACAGACGACCTTTGCCAAGTTTCAGTCTAATTCCCAGAGTGGTTGTTACAGTTGTAAAGGGCTATTTAAATGAAACACAGCACTAGATCTTTTATCTAGAAAAGGCAGCACTAACAGAGTCTAATGTTATTTGATAACTGGGAGGTCAACAGCTGTAGAGAAAACCAGTTTTTCACTTAACAGAAGTGTATAAAGGTGAGATATATACTTGTCTTTTTGCCTCTCCACACATCCAAACCTAGTAGACGTTTGTCATAAGTTTTAAAAAGGTAAAGGTGAAGGTTCCCTTGCTCGAAAGCCAGTCGAGTCCGACTCTAGGGTTGCGGTGCTCATCTCCGTTTCAAAGCCGAAGAGCCAGCGCTGTCCGAAGACGTTTCTGTGGTCATGCGACCGGCATGATTAAACACCAAGGCACACGGAATGCTGTTACCTTACCACCAAAGTGGTACCTATTTATCTACTTGCAATTTCTTGCTTTCGAACTGCTAGGTTGGCAGGAGCTGGAACTAGAGACGGGAGCTCACTCCATCATGCGGCAACTCGGGTCTCGAACTGCTGAACTACTGACCTTCCATAGCTTGCAGTTCAGTGTCTTAACCACTTGAGCCACCGCAGCCCCTAAATGCTAAATGCTTCCTAACACACCATTTGTTTATAATTCTTTAAATTAACCTTTTAATTTCTGCAAGCTGTCCTGGATACATTGGTCAAAGGGCAGGGGAGAATACAGTAAATAAATATGAAACAAAAAGTACAACATCATGTGGATGCTCTGGATGGGGAGATAACTTCATGTGGACACCTACCATTACCCAGGTCCTTGTAATTCATTACCTTCTCTGGGGATAATTATATACACACAGACGCACCCCCCCCCAACTGATATAAAATTGATTATGAAGTTATAGCTTATGGTTGCTTAGCAACTGCAATACACCATTCTCATCCCTGAACCCAGCAAAATGACTGGCTTGTTTGCAGCTAAAGATGCTAAGAAGGACAACAGTAATCGCACGTAGGCTGTCCAGTATTTTGCTACCTGGTACCCTTTGAAGGATAAATGCTATGCAGAAATGCCTCATCTGTATACAGCAGATGAGAAAACTAGAGAGTCAACACAACTAAGGCAAATCAATTTCAAAGTTTAATTGCCATTATATAGGCTGAAATCCTAAATTGGTTTGAGCTAATAAAGCCGGTTAAGAGGAAGGGGAATAATCTGACAGTAGAACTGGCAGCAGCTTGTGTTCTGAGCCAAAAGCTCTGGTGAACGTTGCCCTTGTTTTTGAAAGAATCACATGACCTAACCGATTTTGTATACACAGATCTGTTTTTAGGATAACAGAACTGAAATTTTCAAAGCAGCCATTCTTGACCATGGCAAGAGATATTCTCTGCTATTTGGAAAGTGGTGTCAGCTTACATTGGAATTGTTTTATATTAAAAAATAATAAAATAAGAACAAAAATGAAAGACCATATTTGTACGATGACCTTGTTTTCACTCACACAGGCTCTGAGCCAACATTAAAAGAACATAGTTTCCTTGGACAGATTCACAAGTCTGAGAAAAGAAAAATCCAATTGTTTCAGCTTTCCTGCCTCAGAGAACTAAGAGAAATACAGTACGATAATATGCATTTTGAAGGTGCTAAATTTAACCTGCGCTGCTAGTGCAATGACTTACCATGCTGGTGTCTTCAATTTGAAAAGTTTTTCTGAGGCCTGAATCACTCTAGTATGATCATTTGCCAAAACACTGGCTCCCAAGAAAAATCCCACTTCCCAATAACTCTGCAATTTTTCCAGGTTTCCCTTCTTCCCAAGCAGGCTGCTTATCTTTACTCCTGAAGAAACAAGAAAGGCAAACATTGCAATCCAACCTTCTAGTTAATGCATACTTAAATTCCATTGAGCTTGCGTAACCCATCTGCAAGGCTGACGTTGGTGCTCTGGTCTGCAGACTGTTCCTTCTTCTCTCTCCTACTGCTCATTTGTATCCTAAGTCCTTAATATATCAAGATTAATGAAAAAGTGAAAATAAAGCATGATTTCATTTGACTCTAGACCAGCATCACTTGGTGCACGTGACAGCTAGGGTTGCAAACAACTCAGAGAAAAATTGCCTTGACCTTTTAACAGAGGCTTAATGTGTGAAAATGAGCAGTTAAAGTTTTTCATGGCACAGAAGTAAAGTTTATTTACTTATTAATGTATTTATACTATGCCTTTCTCCCCAGTGGGGACCCAAAGTGGCTCACATCATTTCTCGCCTCCTCCAGTTTATTCTCACAACAACCCTGTGAGGTAGGTTAGGCTGAGAGTGTATGACTGGCCCAAGGTCACAAAGCAAGCTCCCACAGAACAGTGGGGTTCAAACCTCGGTCTTCCTATGTCCTAGTTCAACCCTCGAACCCATTGGTACTCAGTCTGCAGCTTGTGGAGAAATCCATTTGCCAATACCATCAATCAGAAGAGCCATATTTACTTCTATCCCTGACATGAGGCCTACACCTCGAGGAGGCTCACAGCTTCCCCTTCTTTCAGTAGTGACTCTGCCAATACCAAGCCCTCCTGGCCAAGAACTTCATCCACTTTCCTGAAACAAAGGGCAGATGTCACATTGGGGAATGGTGCTCAGAAGAGCCACAAGTGGCATGTCAAAGAGCCACATATAGCTCTTGAGCCACTGAGTATCACTGCTCTAACCACTACATTGCAATGGCTAAGACAGCATCACTTAGTAAATAACATCTCATTAGGCCTCTGTTAAAAGTGCAGGACGGTTTCCTCTGGTTGTTGGCAATCCTCATTGTAGCTGGTATAAAGCACCTCCTACTTACTATGATTTTTCTGTGCATGTGCTGACCTGGCTATGTTGTGTCCCCTTCTACCAGACAAACTCAGGGTTTTGTGCCAAAAGTGGGTGAGTTTTTGACTTGCAGCCACTAATTTCTCCTTGAACTTTCCCTTTTAAATTCTATATTAGTTCTGTCAGCCTGAGAGATATTTTAAAATAAACACAGTGAAGGTTAAGAAAACTCATATAAGTACTAGTAAAGATGGCAATAGGAATAATCCACAGAATCTGGCTACTGAACAACCTTCATTCATTTTAGTGAATCTTCATTTCATTTTGCAGGAACAATGCTAAATGAATGGATGCTTCCCTGTAAACCAAATACAATAAGTATCTCTATAATGCCTAAATTAACCAGTGATGTTTACAGAGTTTACAAATAATGGGCTAGTAATATGAATTTTCACCGCTTGTAATGGGGCAGATCACACATTCCTATCCTGAAAATCCTACTATTTGTAATTTGTAACATCATTCAGAGATAATTAAAGTTGTATAGGATATTACTGACACTACATTTATAGCAAATGTAAGAAACTTGTTTTCTGTTGTTCAAAAAGAACCATAACAAGGGAAGCAGTGACGTGTTAGACTTTGCTTGACCCAGCTGAAGCCTCAAGTACCAAGGCAGGACAGTGTCATCAGTACACATCAATGCAATGCCTTAGCAAAGGGGCCCTGGTCCAGAATTAACTGTAATAAATTCCCGTTATTTTATTGTCTCTGTGCCATGCCTGTACCCGACCCGGCGCCTGGGAGCTCTGAAATGGAGGACTCCGTGCCTTTAACATCATCAGAAGCACGAAAGTCCTCACCAAACCTAAGTGCTGGGGAAAATGAACGTCAAACCCCAGGACAGTTTGCACCTGAAGCAGTTCGGGCAATGCCTGGCCCCAGCAACATGCCACCCGATTCTCCGCCACCTGTTGACCGGCTGAGGGATCAGAGACACCAGGATTTGGCAACCAGGCGCAAGGAGACACGCTTGCGCGGTTGGTGATAATTAAGCCCAGATTAATAACAGAATCAAGGACTTCGTGAAGCCGTGCTAATGAGATAACGACCCAGCACGCTATTTGAACAGACCGCTGACTGTTAGCAAACTGTGCTGGCAAACTTGTTCGTTGGACCAGAAGCTCTGCACCTCTGACTCTGTTTGGCTCCTGACTGATTTCCCGGTTCCCGACTCCAGTCCGTGTTTTGACGACCCCTGGCTCTTGATCCTCGGCTACGCTTCCTGACTACGATACTAGCTTGTTTGGACTCTGACTATCGGTAACGTTTGACTACGGCTTGGCTTTGTGTGATTGGGACTTTTGCTCGGACTCTTTCGATCTCTCTGGCTTGACTCTTGGACTGGACTGTAAACTCTCCCTCTCTGCCTTGCCCCACTGGCCCTGTCGTGACACTCTGTGAAAGAGAACTCTAACCCATACAACTGAAGTCAGTCAAGATTAAGTCAATATACAGAATCAGTGCAGAGCCCTGAGGAGATATCACTGAAATGGAAAAGCTAGCTGAAGTTCAAGATTACTTATGTACAAAGAAGTCTGGCAACGTGCATCACAGCATTTCTGTTAAAATGAGAGAATGATGGAAATGCTGTCATAGAAGCTGATTTGCCTGTGCATTATATTAATATTATATATTGCCAACTTTATGTGGCTCAAAATTACATTACCAACTTTCCGCAGCTCAAAAGAGGTATCAAACTGGTGCCCGGCAGCCAAGAGAAGTACTGCATAATTAATTCCTGACTGTAATGTTGGTTCTGACTCAAATGCCTTCTTGAACCTAGAAGAACAACAAGTTTATGTTTAAAAACAAGGCAGTTTTCCAAGGAGGCAATTACATTTTTGGTACTCTGAGAGCTGATCATCAGTTTACTCAATGCACTCAACCCTTTCAAGCACAAAATATTCTACTGTTCTCCATCCAGGTTTCATGGTTATTTTAAGAAGCCAACATTTATGACATCCTCCTACTATTTCCTCATGTGTTTATGCAATTATGAAAAATATACAGCTTGTTAACAGCATTGCTATTTTGTACTGAGAACTAAAAATATAAAGTCTGAACATGAGCATAACAATTCTCTAGGACATTTATTCTAGGATTATGACTTCAATCCATCCAATTTAGACTGACACATTTCTGTTTAAAAGCTGATTACCAGGGATGGGCACAGACCACAAAAACGCAGTTCGGTTCGTGGGCAAACCATGAACTGAACCATAAACCCAATTGGCTCACATATGAACCAAACCAGTTCATCCCTGAAACAGCTGAGCCACAGAGGCAGCCTGCTCCCCCAGCTCAGTTGTTTCAGGCTCTGAATAGTTGAGTCGTGAAAGCAGGCTGCCCTTGCAGCTCAGCTGTTTAGATTGAAAACAGCTGAGCTGGAGGAGCAGCCTGCTCCCACGGCTCAGCCATTTAAAGGGGCTTTATTGGGCAGCCATCCCCAGGGGCTAGCTGCCCAAGAAAGCCCCTTTAAACAGCTGAGCTGTGGGAGCACTTTGCTCCATGTGGCTCAGCTGTATAAAGGGCCTTTATTGGGCAGCAAGCCCCAGGCCCTGGCTGCCCAAGAAAGCCGCTTTAAACAGCTCAGCCCCAGCCAGTCCCAGGCTTGGAGCCTTTTAAACCCCTGCTTTCTGTTACCCACGGGAAGCAGAAAGCAGTGGTTTAAATTGTTCCCAGCCATTTAAACCACACAGCTGTTTTTCATGAAGAGCAGAAAGCAGGGGTTTAAACCACTGCTTTCTGCTCTTCATGAACCACCACAAACTGCATCAACATTTATGAAATTTCATGGTGGTTCTTCAATTTGCACACATTCCTTCATGAACCATGAACTAGCCAAAATTTGTGATGAACTTTAGTTCGTCAGCCCGTTCATGCCCATCCCTGCTGTTTATCCATACCCAGTGGTCCTATGACACTACAGAAGTGAATGCAGAATTATGTGGTACTCCAATGTGGGAGGATTAAAATGTATAAACAGGAGTTTTTACATTTATAAACAATAACAGCCTGACCTGGATAGCCGAAGTTACCCTGTTCTCATCACATCATGGAAGCTAAGCAGAGTCAGCCCTGGTTAGTATTTGGATGGGACACCACCAAAAGATCCAAGGTCACAACACATCAGGCACCGGCAAACCACCTTTGAATGTGTCTTGCCTTGCAAATCCTAGGGGGTCGCCATAAGTCAGTTGTGACATGACGGCCCTTTCCAAACAATAGCAAACTCAAGGGTAGTATTAATAATATATAATAATAACCAATGTTCATATAGCACACTTCAAGTGTCCAAAGTTTTTCCCAATCATAATCTCAGTAAGCTTTACAACAACCTTGTAAAACAGGTCAGAATCATCTCCAGGTTGCTGATGGGAGAGGGACTGGAATAATAGTCACTTATGTAAGGGCACCTCATGAGTTCACATCAGATCATCCATTTATTCAGTCTGAGGAGAGATTTCAACTGGGGACAGCCCAGCTCCGAGTTCAAGATTTTAGGGAGATAGACAGCCCTTTTTATAGGTTGAAAGGGCAACTGAGAATGGATAAGTTGCAGGATGGACACCACTAAGTTCTTTCCATACCCACTATTTCTCTGCCCCTAAGTGTTCTCTTCCAATCATTCTTTTTTTCTCCATTAGAACAAGTATTTCAAACCCTGCAGGGACAGGGATGTGTGCGGGGAGAAAATCTGAAGCAGAAAATGAATGGGTTAAAGCAACCTTCCTCCACTCCCACCGCTCAGCATTTTATCACTTGCTCCTGAAGCGGTTTCACAACTGAAAAAGGATTGCTGGGCTACAGTCACACATGTAGTCTGGCCCTCAGCCAACACACTGTGCTAGCTCTCCCGCCCCCTTTTAAAAAGGCTGTTATATGTGTCTATGCCATTGGCTTAACAATCTAAATAAGCAGTTCTCCCATTTGATTGCTTGTGATTCACAGTGAGGCATGACAAAACAAGGAATGATGTTTTAACTAGCAAAACATTCATTTCCAATAAAAAGCCCTTCCTCCTTCCCTTCCTCATTAACCATTAACCACTGAGCAGGTATAGACTATTTTATTCGTGCCATACACATTTTGGCATCTCAGCCACTGCAAACAGAAAGGTTTGGAAAGTAAACAGGTAGCTGGAAGCATTATTGAGTCTGCTAAAAGTTAACTTGGCCCTAATTTTATGAATAGCATTTAATTTCTTAAATGATACACCTGAATAGTCTTGAGTTTGTTTTGCAGTTACAAATCTTTATCAAAATTAGTTATTTCAACATTATATTATTAGCAAAGAATAAAGGTCTGGAAAGTTCATGAAAGGAACAATCACAAGTAAAAAATGAATTCATATAAATCAAGCTCAACCCTTTGCTTATAAAATTAAAAATTTAGCTGGATATGTAAATTCTCTGAACCTTTTACAAATGTATCTGTTTCAAATTATATTACTTTTGATATTGTATACAGAAGCAAATACAAGAACAAATTTAATCCAAATAGATAGTTTTGCTTTTTTTAAATCTACATTTAACCAGCCAACTCAAACAAAGAGAAAAATTGATAGGGTACAAGATAGAAATTTTGGTTGCACAGAAAATTAAATACCACAGTGAAAATATGCTCACAATAACTCTCTTCCCAAGACCTATCTAAAGGCCACAAAACATGGTTAAAGGTGACAGTTTATTGCACAACCTGGGCTCATCCAGACTTTGCCCTGTAAAGTCAGACAGCTTCTTCTTTAGATCAGGGACAGAAAGGTGAAAGTAGATCTAAATAACTCACACAATGCAAGAAGCATTACAACCTCCTTATCTTCAGAGCTGATGGAGAAGACCTGAACAACTCAACTGGTATTGGCACCATTTCTGCCATCACCAACACCCGAAAGAGCAATGTCAAGAACCTGACTGCTCTTGCTAACCAATGCTCCCTCTAAGCTGTGGAGTCCTGTGAGCAAAAATTCTACTTTGTGAGCTACTGGCATTAAGAAGAAGAAGAGATTGGATTTATATCCCGCCCTTCATTACCCAAAGGTGTCTCAGAGCGGCTTACAAACTCCTTTCCCTTCCCCTCCCCACAACAGACACCCTGTGAGATGGGTGGGGCTGAGAGAACTCTGACACAAACTGCTCTTTTTCAAGGACAGCTGTGCCAGAGCTTGTGACTGACCCAAGGTCACATCAGCAGGTGCAAGTGGAGGAGTGGGGAATCAAACCCGGTTCTCCCAGATTAGAGTCCACACACTTCACCACTACACCAAAGTTGTGAGTGAGCAATTTGGCTACGGCATAAATTAGGTTGCTCTGGCCCTATCCTTCCTGAGCTAAGACATGTGTGAGCCTGAGGCGAAAAAACTGCACGCTAACTCACACGAACTCAGCAGAGGGAACACTGCTGCCAACATGTTTCACCCTTTGGAGAGTTGCGAGCATGTCATGTCACAGAACAAATTTAGAGTCCAGTGGCACCTTTAAGACCAACAAAGGTTTATTCAAGGTATGAGCTTTTATGTGCATGCACACTAAAAATCAGCTACCAATACTGAGCATGTTCAGGAAAATTAGATGGGCAATGTCTCTATTGGCCAGGCAATACAATAATGTATAATGCAAAAAACTGTTGGTCACTACTGACGTAACTATAATCACACAGTAAATTAGTGAAATATCTCTTTATACATGGGCAATGTTTTAAAACAGATGCCTCTGATACAGTAGTTCTTAAAAACTTGGCCATAATGAACTCCCAGAGATCAAGAAAAATAAATGAATGTCAGTAAATATGCCCCCCCCAAAAAAACCCCACATCTATTAGCACTCTTATAAAAATTAGTGAAATATCTCTTTATACATGGGCAATGTTTTATAACAGATGCCTCTGATACAGTAGTTCTTAAAAACTTGGCCATAATGAACTCCCAGACATCAAGAAAAATAAATGAAGGTCAGTAAATATGCCCCCCCCCAAAAAAAACCCCCACATCTATTAGCACTCTTATAGGGTTGCCAGATCTAACTGGGAAACTCCTGGTGATTTGGAGGCAGTGGCTGGGGGGGAAAGCGAGCTCAGTGGTGATGTTACTCTAGGACACTGGTTCCCAAAGTGGGCAATACCGCCTCCCAGGGATGATCCAGGTGGGCGGTAGGAGCCTTGGGTGCAATTGGGGGGGGTGTTGAATAAAAATAAAGGGGTGGTGGAAACATAAATAAAGAAGACTCCAGAACCTATTTAAAGCAGCCTTTTCCTGCCTTCTCCTGGTTTCCCCTGGGATCAGGGAGGGAGACGGAGGTGGAGAGGGGTCCTAGATGCTATGGAGTCTATAGACTCCCAAAGCCACCATTTCCTCCAGGGTAACTGGGCTCTGTAGTCTGGAGATCACTTGTAATTCCAGGAGGACTCTAGGCCCAACCTTCAGATTGGCAAGCATAACAGTGTACATTCTTGTCTTCAACTTGGAAGCAAGAAGATAATAAGAAAAGGCAGGAAGATAAGCAACATGGGACATGATATGCTCCAAAAGACAATAGGCAGGCCTTACCTACCAAGTTATTTTAAAGGCTGGGCCCAGTTTTCCTAGTTATTAATATCTGGGGTCTTTTTAGCCTTTTACTTAGCAAGGAATAATAGAAATGTTTAGAAAATTAAATGTCAGGGTTTTAAAAAATTCACATACTTTTAATTCTTGAGGCACATTATTTTTATTTTATTTATTTAACAATATTTATACCCTGCCTTTCTGCCCTCAAGAGGACACCAAGACAATTAACAATTAAAACATACATAATAAAATTTCATCTTAAAAATATTAAAACCAACAAAAACATCCTTAAAACTATTAAAAACCAGAGCTAAATACATACAAAAATATAAAAACAATAATAAAAACATAGAGCATGAAGCAGGGATCACTAAGGGAACACCAGACAAAAAGTCTTCACCAGCTGGCAAAAGATGGCAATGGAAGGGGGGACAGATGTGTCTCCCTGGGAAGAGAGTTTCAGAGTTTTGGTGCCAGTACCTGTTCCTTCAAGGGGAGTACAACCTCATCCAGAACACTCATCCAGACCCCGTTCTGGATCCTATCACTCCTACCACCAGTAGCACTTCCATCTTGTCTAGATTAAGCTTAAATTTATTAGCCCATATCCATTCCAAAATTTCTATTTCAGTACAAAAAAAAGTTAAGCCACTTTTTCAAGTGATACAATTTGATGTTTCACATAGATATTAAACAGGAAAGCTTGCATGATCCCACAGGGCAAAGGCCAAGGGGTTGAGCAGCAGTACCCCAGCACCACCTTCTGAAACCTACTCTCCAGGTAGGACTGGAACCACTACACAACAGTACCTCCCAATCCTAGCCTGGAAAAATGGTCCAAAAGGATACCATGATCGATGGTACCAAAAGCTGCTGACAGGTCCAGAAGATTCAAGAGACTCATATTCCCTCTCCCCATCTCCCAGTGCAGGTCATCCAGCAGAGACCAAGGCTGTTTCAGTCACACACACACAAAACCTTTATTGGCATGAAAGCACAAACAGTTTCAGTCTTATAACCAGCCTTAAAACCAGACTGGAAATTACTTAAACAATTTGCCTCATTCAGGAAAGCTTGAAGTTCTACAGATACCACCTTGCTCAAGAATGGAATATTTCAGATTGGTCAATAGTTATGAAGATCTCCTATGTCCAGGTTAGGCTACTTTAAAAGTGGATACAACACAGCCTGTTTCCAGGCTAGGTAGTTCCGCTCTATTCTGCAATGGTCCGGCCTCACCTGGAGTACTGTGTCCAGTTTTGGGCACCACATTTTAGGAAGGATGTTGACAAGCTCAAGCGTGTCCAGAAGAGGGCAACCAGGATGGTGAGAGGGTTGGAATCCAAGACTTATGAGGAAAGGCTGAAAGAGTTGTGGATGTTTAGCCTGGGAAAGAGAAGACTTAGAGGGGACATGATTGCAGTCTTCAAGTATTTGAAGGGCTGTCATGTAGAAGATGGAGCAGATCTATTCTCTGTTGCTCCGGACTGCAAAACTAGATCTAATGGGTGGAAATTACAAGGGAGTCGATACCGGCTAAATATCAGGAGAAACTTCCTAACTGTAAGAGTGGTTGAGCAGTAGAACAGACTGCCTCAGGAGGAGGTGGATGCTCCTTCGCTGGACGTTTCCAAGCAGAGGCTGGATGACCACCTTTTGGGTATGTTGTAGGGCTATCTTTCGGCTATGCTCCTGCAGAGTGCAGGGGGTTGGACTAGATGACCTGCAAGGTCCCTTCCAACTCTAACATTATATGATTCTATGACTCTACTGTCTCAAGGAAGCATTAACTACCTCTTGGACTCGGGCAACCAGCCCCCGCCCCAGCAGATTTAAGAAGCCAGAAAGGACAAGGGTCATATAAGCAAGTGTGTGTGCATGTTAAGTGCCATCAAGTTGCTTCTGACTTACAGTGACCCTATGAGTGAACAACCTCCAACATGTCCTATCATTAACAGCCTTGCTCAGGTCTGGCAAACTGAGGGCTGTGGCTACCTTGATTGAGTCAATCCATCTCTTCCTGCTGCCTTATTGTCTTTTCCAGTGACTCTTGTCTTCTCATAATGTGACCAAAGTATGATAGCCTCAGTTTAGTCATTTTAGCTTCTAGGGGAGAGTTCAGGCTTGAATTGATCTAGAACCCACTAATTTGTGTTTTTGATGGTCCGTGGTATCTGTAAAACTCTCCTCCAACACCAAATTTCAAATGAATCAACTTTCTTCCTGTCAGCTTTCTTCATTGTCCACCTTTCGCACCCATGAGAGCCAGTTTGGTGTAGTGATTAAGTGCATGGACTCTAACCTGGGAGAACCCAGTTTGATTCCCCACTCCTCCACTTGCAGCTGCTGGATGACCTTGGGCAAGCCATAGTTCTGGCACAACTGTTCCTGAAAAAGAGCAGTTTCTTTCAGAGCTCTCTCAGCCCCACCTACCTCACAGGGTGTCTGTTGTGGGGGGGAAGGGAAAGGAATTTGTAAGCTGCTCTGAGACTCCGACTGAAGGGCAGGGTATAAATCCAATCTCCTCCTCCCCCTCCCCCCTTCTTCTTCTTACATAACAAATACAAGCAAGTGGTAGTACCCTCCATGTCGCCTTCCACTACTGCTGCTGCCCAGGAACTACCCTTCAAGGATTCCTCTGCCCCCATAACCACTGAAAACAGGTCTGTAGCTACTGTGGGGCCCATGGGGCCCACCCCCCTGTGGTTTTTACGGGCCCCTCCCCAATCCTCAGCTCTCCCCTGTTTCTGCCCTTAGCCCAGTAGCCGGTGACTCTGCACCGCCTGCTGCTGCTCCTGGGTGCCTGCCTCCTCATTCCTGGTGCCAGCGCCCACTTTCCCCAGTGTGTCTTTGCTGCTCCGCAGAGCGGGACTCATCCTGCAGCTCCGCAAAGCGGCTCCTCAGCTTAAGGGCACTCTGCTGATTGCCAAGCCCGCCCATGCCCTGGAGAGCCCCGCAGCCAGTCCGAGGAGCGATGACCCACTGAGGGAGGGAGGGAAGGACGGAGAGCCAGCCAGCCAGCCCACGAGGCTGCCCGCCCCGGGGGAAGAGCGCCTAGAAGCGGGTGCAGCTGTCGGGAAGGCTCTAGGAGGAACTGCGGGAGGACGAGGCTGACGGTTGGTGCCGGGGAGCCGAGCGGGGAGCCGAGGGAGTGGAATCCTCACTCCCTGGATTTCTCTGAAGCACGCACTGTGGTCGCCCATTTCAGTGCCGGTTCTCTTGTTAGCAGGGCTATGACTTACACAGGAGACTGATCTGCCCTTGCAGGGGGGTGGGGAGGGAAGCTGCGGCCACTGGGCATTATCCTATAGCCTGGGTGTGTGTGCAGGGCTGCCTTAAGAGTTCCACCAATTAAATCAAAGTTAATTTAATTAACTTTGATTCAATTGGCTGGTGGTTCCCCCCCAGGCCCCTTCCCCCAAAACCCCTTAGCTATGGGGCTGACTGAAACTGTCCATTCTCTTCTGCTGATGTGGCCATTGATTCCTGAAGGGGCATGCATCATGGTCTGGTGTGTCAGCTGTGACCATTCCACCTTGAGTGACTCTGCTAGGAGTTCAGCCTCTTGACAGAGTCCAGACTCCTTATGGTATTGCTCTCATCTTTGTTGACACTCACAAACATACAAAAGCCCCAAAGATCCTGTCCACATTCTGGTGGATTGATATTGGTGGCCTTGCATTATATTGAGTTAAAATTCCACTCCTGACAGGCACTTTAAAATAACTTGCCAATGGGAAAATATATTGATTTTCCCACCATCACCAGGTACAAACTGAGTTAGATCCAGCCGTCTGTCAGTGTAAGGTGCTGATGGTCAAGGATCATTCTCACATTTCTCCCCTCCTCAGCATTCCTTTCTGAACTTGGGAAAGTTTATTCCTAATGTCCCAGAATCCACATGGCCTCATAGCCATGTAAGTGGGGAGGCTGGAGTACAGAGGAAAAGATGAGAGGGACACTGTCTTTTCCTCCATCTCCTGTTAGCCAAACTCAACTGATGGATGACACAGAAAGAGCAATTCCATCCGTTTGCCTCATATGTATATATAGGAGAGAACCTATATGCAATGCAATGCAATTTCTGAAAATGAAAGAGCTGGTGCAGCCTACCACAATAAAAGAATCCCTTATTGGTTCATACTGCACAAAGCTGAAATTCTTCTGAATGTTCAAGATAGAAGGGTCACAAGGACTATACTTGTTGCCAAAATTTAACAAGATTTTGTTGCTAAGAATGCAGCTATAAAGGGAATTGTAAAGAGGTGTTAACTATGTAGGTTTGTACTTTTTATTGATCTGTTAAAAGCCAACAGCTAAAGCAAATAAAACATTAATTCATGCTCCTAATATTCTTAAGCTTACAGAAAGAGTATGGCACACAGCCTCTTCTAGAAGTTGGAAGCGGTTTCACAGCTGTGGAGAAACCTCCGAGAACCACTCATTGAAGTGCCTTTTCCATACAAACTTTGTGCAGCAGTGTCAATTGGCACAACATTTTATTTCATAGAAAGACAAAAGCATCAAAAATCCAATTCATTAGTCATAAAAAAGTCTCATTGAAACTTATATGATGTTACCTGTGATTAAGTAAAGCACTGCTGTTTTCAATGAGATTTAGTTACTAACTTTAGCTGGATTGAGGAACAGATGTTTTTGCAGTTTAAAACAAAACAAATCGACGTGCAGTGAAGTGCTACTTACCATATAGTTCCTTGGTCTCTACTCTCTGTGTCTGTAAATCCAGAATCCAAAAAAATATCTTTGTATATCCGTCCCACAAGGCAATACATGTCTGAAGCTACCTGGCTCTCGCTCTCCACCAGAGGTATCATAATATCTAGAGCTTTCTGTCTATCTCCAGGTAGATTTCGTCTGTTAAAAGAAAAATACAAACATCTATAAGCTGGTCTTATTTCTCGTGTGTTTTAATATCTGACCATTTTACAGTGCTCATTGGTTTGACAGAAGCTGGAATTGGGAGAAGAGAAGAAAGCTGCATTTAGGTGTTTCACCTAATAAATTAAATAGGAAATTCTTAAACGTTTGCCTTTCCCTGCAAACTGTACCTGGTGGACCTCACAATTTGCTGTAGAGCTCATAAAATGGATAATATCCTCTGGTTACATAAAAGATATTACTTAATAGTTCTTTCTTGGCAGTATGATTCTCATTAAATCAATGATAAAGTGTGCAAAGAAAATGTGTTATACATTCTGTGCTATCAGCTGAAATGCAATTTTCAACTTCAGTATTCTAAAGCCCAACCAGAGAAGACAGGAAAAGGAAGAACTGTCCACAGTATTATGCTTAATGTTGCCATCTAGCAGGATGCAACAGCCACAATAACAGGGATTACAAGGGACAACAGCTTCAAGGAATCCCAGAGGAAAACTAAAGCCAGCCTTAATCAGGCCATTTTAAATCTTAAAATCACAGTTTTTAAATCTGGTAACAGAAGCAGGTCAAAGTTCTTCCCAATCCCCTTTACTTCTTGCTTTCATTGGCACTGTGTTGTTGCTTCTTGAGAGAAGCCATTTTATTCTTCCTGTTTCCTGCCATGGGTATTGCCACAGGATATGGAATAGCAGCTTTCAGAAAACACAATGGAACAGAGACAGGAGCTGGAGACTTTGAGGTACTTGCCTTCATGTCACGGGATTTTAAACACTGGACACCACTGTAATGATTCCTTGTTTTAGTGTGTGTGTGTGTGTGTCTTTAAATGTTTGGTTGGAGTGCAGCGCTAGAAGAGTAGAGTGATTGAGGGAGACAAGTGTGCTGTGATTGGAGGATGACGGAGTATGGGAGGAGTTGTTTGGCGTGAATCTGTGTGTGCGTCTTGAAGTCAGAGATAGAGTCAGTTATTCAGTTAGTGAGTCAGTCAGTGAGTGATATGACAGAGTTCTGTGTGGAAACTTAAAGAGTTCAGTATATACATCTTTAAAAGTTTAAGTGTGAAGGAGCTATGAGAAGGGTCTGTGAGACTCTAAAGTTATGAAAGAGAGTCAATAATACAAAGAGTTTAGCCAGAGTGGCTGCCTATGTAAAGGAGAGATTCCTGTCAGAGTGGGATCTTATTGTCAAAAAAGACTGTGTGTGATACCTTGCCAGTTTATTTACCAGTTCCTTTCCCCAAAAATGGTTACAGTTAACCAGCAATTTATTTTTGTTCCTTAATCAATAAAACATATTTTGTTTAAGTTTAACCCAGAATTTGGTTTAATCCTTTCTCAGGGCCACATAGACCTCTGAAAGCCCTGACCCTGGGTCACATTACAAGCAGCAGAAACAGAGAGAAGATTTGGAATTTCTTAAAATTCCTGGTGGCAGCAGAAACTACCCAGTTTATAAACACAGAGTATAATTTTAAAGTGAAAACAGCCCCCCCAAATGAGCAGCATGCCACAAAAACAGGTTGCTTATCTGTAACTGATGATCTTCGAGTGGTCATCTGTGCATTCACACCTCTGGGATATAGTGTGCCTGTGCCGACCTCAATCAGTCCCTCTTGAAAGCAAAAGGGATTTTCGCGCCTGTTTCCCAGTCACGTGCCGGCCCCACTGCGCATGACCAAGGGAGGGGCACGACAATCCCGCCAGTTCCTTCTGACCGCTGCCATCAGTCTCAGAGTAATAAAAAGGAGAGGACTGAAAGCAGAGGGGAAGGAGGGCGGGTGGTGTGAATGCACAGATGACCACTCAAAGATAATCAGTTACAGGTAAGAAGAAGAAGAAGAAGAAGAAGAAGAAGAAGAAGAAGAAGAAGAAGAAGAAGAGAAGAAGAGATTGGATTTATACCCCGCC
>NW_015171571.1:121089-134993 GCF_001447785.1 Gekko japonicus | reverse complement strand
AGGTCATTGGGTCATCATGTTTGTAACTGTGGCTCTCTGATGTACACAGCTATGCTCTGTTATTGCTTTGCCTGTTGTTCCCCTTCCCGCTTGTAGTTCCCGTGATCCCGTTTAGCACCTGCTGGCATTGTATCAATCTGTCTGCAAGGTCCTCCTCTGACATTCTTGTGGGAGGGGTGATTGAGACATGTCTGTGCGAACCTTAGATTAGCTGCGCCTGAAACACTGTGAAAGGAAACCTCCTCCATATGGGCCAGAGAGAACTTTCACTGTTTCTTGTTCTCATGGCCTTCGAGTGAGTCTTACAAGATAATATTCTCACTGTCTTAACTGAACTGTATTAACCTGTGTTAACCTGTCTATGCACCATGTAATCATGACGTATGAATGAGGGCTGGACCAGAGGTCTCGTAGTTCCCCACTTTGTAATATTCTTTAGTTCTGTCAAAGAGTTGGACTTTACAGCAACTTTCCTGATTTCACAATAAAGCTTGTAAAAGGATTTATTGCATCTGAGAGTTCCTGAGAGGCTGACAGAAGCACGTGTAGCTGGCTTCCGACAGTTCAACAGAACAAGGTCTATCCTGTGTTTGAGATGTGTTAGGGGATCCTCCATGCCGTGAGTTTAAGGTATGGTACATTGTGGTGAAGCACTCTGCCCTCCTGAGCCAGGAGGAGATCCGGTGCCAGGGGGAAATGTATGTAGGTGCCCCGGGACATGTGGAGTAGAGTCGGGAACCAGTACTGACCTTGGTACCATGGTACCATGAGGATACATTGAGGTTGTTCCTTCATGATCTTGCTTAGCACTTTGGTAAGTAAAGGAATTGGTGGGAACAGGTATATGTGCCTGTGGGACCATGGGAAAAGAAGGCCGTCCCTCAGGGACAGTGGGTCCTGTCTCACCCTGGTACAGAACAGATGACACTTCGCATTCTGACGCATTGCAAACACATCTATTTCTGGGCAACCCCATTTGTGGAAAATTGGTTGGAGGTAAGCCCAGTTGAGATCCCACTCATGGAGGGATGCGCCTCCCCTGCTCAGAAAGTTCACATGCACATTGAGTGATCCTGGCAGGTGAGCAGCAATGATGAACATGCCCCCAGACTGACATTCGGTCCAAATCTCCAGGGCCAGTCGATAAAGTCCCCTGGACACTGTCCCGCCTTGCCTGTTCAGGTAACACAGTGCGGTGGTGTTGTCTGTCAGGATTGCCACTGTACAGCAAACACACACCTTGGAGGTGAGCCCCCCATCCCCACAGGGATGCATCCGTGGTTAGGGTCATTTCGGGGATGGGTGCAAGAAATGGGGTTCCCTGAAGGAGGTTGTCTGGAGTTTCCCACCACTGTAGGGAATCCAGCACTTGCACAGGTAGCACAAACTGTTGAGATTGGACTGCCACTGTGGATGGAAATGTTTGGGAAACCACAGCTGAAGTGGTCTCATCTGTAATCTGGCGAAGACAAGTACCGCTGTGGTGGCGGCCATCAGACCCAAGAGCCGTTGGATCTGCTTTGCTGATGCATCTCCCTGTGTTCTTATCAGGTTGATGAGAGCGATAATGTCTCCCGCCCTTTTGGGAGGGAGAAAGGCTCGGCAGACAGTCGAATCCAAAATTGCTCCGATAAACTGGACTCTCAATGAAGGAAAGAGCATTGACTTTTTTAGGTTCACCCTCAGGCCCAACGCATCTAGGATGACCAGCATTAAATCGATATGGTTGAGCAGAGTCTCTCTGGAGCTTGCTATCAACAACCAATTGTCTATGTACAGAAAGATCTGTACACTCTGGAGACAGAGGCACGCTGTGATGACAATCATCATTTTTGTAAAGACTCTGGGTGCCGTTGAGAGTCCAAAAGGGAGGGCTTTGTACTGAAAATGGCTTTTTGTGACCGCAAAACGGAAAAACTTCCTGTGAGATGGGTGGATAGTTATATGAAAATATGCAACTTACAAGTCCAGGGTTACCATCTAGACACCTTCTCTGAGAAGGGGGAGAATGCTTTGTAATGTTGTCATTCGGAATTTCCGATATGAGATAAACCAGTTGAGACCCCTGAGGTCCATAATAGGACGGAGGCCTCCATCTTTTTTGGGAACCGTAAAATAACAGGAGTAGAACCCGTGTTGACGTTGTGCTGTTGGGATTGGTTCTATAGCGTCCTTTTGAAGAAGGTTCTGGATTTCTTCCAGGAGTGTACTGTATGGTGGGGTAATTATGAAGTTGGGGGCCTCGGGTATCTGGATAAATTTTATGAGGTACCGTGTTTTGATGATGGAGAGTACCCACCGGTCTGACGTTATTCACTGCCAGGCAGCCAGGTAGGGAGACAGGCGGGTAGGGGGGGGATGACAGGAGTCAAAGGCTCTGCTTGGGAGCTTTCGGAGTCTTAGGCTGAGTGGCGGATGAGAATTTTGGTTTGTGCCCATAGCGGCGGGAAGACACAGTAGGTGAGTGTTGCCACTTTGTTTCTGGGGACGACTTAAGAGAAGATCTGCGAGACCATGGCTTGTTCCAGGATTTCACTTTGGACAGTTTAGGAGCCGACGTGACTCCTAAATTCTGTGACGTCTTTATGCTTTTGTCTAGGTCTTGCAGAACCATATCAGTCATGGCACTGAAGAGGCCCTCAGCCTCGAATGGGAGGTCCTGTGGTAACGCAGTAGAACGCAACCAGGCATGTCATCGGAGGGTAACTGCTGAAGTCAGCGTTTTGGCGGTCACATCCAGTGTGTGTTTAGCTGCATTGAGCTGATGCTTGGCCGAAAGCATTCCCTCCTTTTGAATCCTGCGAGCCTGACAGAGTCCTCAGGGAGGGTTGCAATAAACTCGGACATCTGCTCCCAGAGAGCAAACTGATATCTGCCCATACATGCAGTATAGTTTGAAGTCTTGATGCCAAGTGCTCCAGCAGAATAAAATTTTCTTTTAAACAAACCAATTTTTCTCCCTTCTTTCTCGCGAGGGGTGGAATGACTGCATCTGCCTTTGGAAGAAGTGACTATGATGGAATTAGGTTTAGGGTGGGTGAATAAAAACTCAGCACCTTGCTCCTGCACCTTATACATATTATCTACTTTCCGGCTTGAGACGGGTAGATGCCGGGTGAGACCATGGGGTTTTAGCCGCCTGAAGCAGGACCGACGTCATCAGTAAGGCTATTGGGGTAGAGGTGTCCATCTGTACGATATCGAACACAAAGTCCATTACGGTAGGCGAGGGTTGCACCGTAGACAGGGTCAACGTGTTTGCCATCCGTCTGATAAAGTCTCTGTAAGATATGAGATCCTCTGACGGAGAAATTGGACGATCATCGCCCACTTGTTGAGGTGGTGAGAGTTCCATCTGAGGATCGGGGTTTTTATCTCCTGATTGGGAGGAGGTGTCAGAAGAAACGGAATGTTCAGACAGTTCGGAAAAGGAAATAGGCAACATCAGTGTCGATGGAACCGGGTCCGATGGCCCTTTAAACTTGGGAACTATCGGAGGCAGTGGTTTGGAAGGTTTGTCCGTCGGTCTCGATGGCTGAGGTCACACAAACTCCAGCGTCGATGAAGGATCTTGATACAGAGAGCCGGGAGGAGGTAGACTGATGGTCCCAATCCACCGGCTGGGGTGGGAACCACGGCATGCCACTCAAGAATGGATAGGCCCCATACATGTATTGCCATTGCCGCTGATCCCAGGGGGGTGGCGGCATATGGATCGGTGCCAATGGCCATTCTCGATCATTGGGTCAGAATGGTGAAGGACGGACAAAGGTGGCGGCTCCACGGTTGGAGTGTAGGCTTTCGACACTGGAAGACTGGGAGATTTGCGTCAAGTCCATATCGTGCTCAGAGTCAGTGAGCTGAATAGGATGCAGCAAAGGTGACCGCGGTACACCTTGTGGCTGTTCTTGGCTTGAAGAGTCAAGCGAAGCAGCCCCCACAAGATTCAACTCCGTGGCTCTTTGGGAGGTCAGCGGAGTTTGCATAGGGGGAGTTTTCTTATGCTTTTTGTGCTTGACTGGCCAATCATCCTTGCCTTCCCTGCATTTTTTGGAGGGAGTATGGGCTAAGGACTGAGATGTCTGGGCCGAGCGTTTCAGCATCGGGCGGTCAACATCTGAGTTAGTCGGTACCAGGGACAGCACAGCCATTGATGCATGCCCCAAAGTGTCCTGTGATGACATCGGTGAGAGCGCTAACTTCAGAAGCGCGATGCAAAGTCTAGCAGCTCTGTTCTTTCTCGTCTGCTTCGAGAACTTCACGCAATGTGCACAGGAGTCCACTTGGTGTGATTCCCCAAGGCACAGAAGGCAAAGCGAGTGTCTGTCCGGGGGAGCGATTTTACTACCGCACTTGAGGCACCGTTTAAAGAAACCCCAGCTCTTGGCCATAGGACTGTTGGCCAAGGGGGTGGGGGGGGGGGACACACGCAGTCTGTGAAAAAGAGACCAAATGATAAAGTCTGGAAAAAACAACAATGAATTTGTAGTAACAATGTCCTTTCACTTAATAAAAAACAAGAAAAAAGGCAAAGAAATTTCAAAGAAAAAGAGGACTAAGCCTTAAAGCCAAAAGTTTTACCGACCGAAGCAAAGAAGATCTTACCAGCGCGGCGGTCAGAAGAGAACTGGCGGGATTGTTGTGCCCCTCCTTTGGTCATGCACAGTGGGGCCGGCGTGTGACTGGGGAACGGGCACGAAAATCCCTTTCACTTTCAAGAGGAACCGATCAAAGTTGGCACAGGCACACTATATCCCAGAGGTGTGAATGCACAGAAACCATGAAGAAGATCCACTATAGCTTAGAATTTCTCTGAATGGGCTTCTGTAGAAGCAGTTTCTTTACTAAAAAGCCTCCCTGAAGTGAATAGCTTATCTTGATTCACTCAGACCTTACAGTAACAGAGCTTATCGTTTTCTTCAAGCCTAGCAAGCTTCCTCAACTTGATGTCTGTATAAAAACAAAAACCACTTTCCCAAGCAATCCTTACTGAGAGAAAGATGGAACAAAAATTGTTACATTTACATAATTGTTGTTATTAAATTGTATTAAATTATATATAATAGCCCACTTGGGAGTTGGCAATTTATTTGAGTCTATTGCTATTATATATATAATATATATATAATATGTATATATATAAAATAGCCATTTCATATATGCACATCCTTTGATGACTTGCAACCAATAGTTGGTCTATAAGTAATCACAGTAATATAAACATTAACTTCATGTGACAAAAGATTAATTTGGGTAAATTATTCTGCTTTAGTTTGGGGGGGTTGGGTGTGATATTGTATCTTTATTATTTATATGTTTGCACATTTAGGGTATTTTTTAAATAGTGATGCATTGTTGTATATGTTTCAATTTTGTTAGCTATTTCATGTAATGAAAAACCAGGATAAAATTAAAAATTAAAAAAAACATTTTAACTTTGGTTGGATCATACTTATACTATTCCAGTTGGCATTTTCCTTTGGCCTGATAAAAGTAACTACTGATAATCTTTATTCTTAACAGATTTTTTTCATATATTTAAACTATATAATTCAAAGCACCGTTTACA
The DNA here is from genome assembly GCF_001447785.1 of Gekko japonicus. Taxonomy (NCBI): domain Eukaryota; kingdom Metazoa; phylum Chordata; class Lepidosauria; order Squamata; family Gekkonidae; genus Gekko; species Gekko japonicus. Next base: position 129,424 of record NW_015171571.1, on the reverse strand, counting down.
ACCCAGCATCATTTTCCTAAAAATCAAATCTCATCTAAAATCTTGTCACATGGCTTATTTGATTCTGAAGAATGAATGAACATCCACGTTCAATTTTAAATCTGTAAAATGAATGTATAATGTCATTCTCACCTGATGCAAGCAAAAATGTATCCAGGTGTCAGAGATAGATGGTATAGCATACACACTGGCATTAGTAACAAATGATTATCAGGTGTTTTATTCAAAATAAGCAACCACCTGTACAAAGATGGCATCTAAATATAAAAGGGATAGAGGAAGATGCTTTGAACACGCTGCTGCTGAGCCTTACTTTCTGGGAAAAGTGGATGTTTTATGCTCCTCTGGCATAGCTTGAGTACATGCAATACCATCTGAAAGATTTAATTTGGACAGTAGATTCCAAAAAATGATTCTTTAGAGAATCAGGCCTGTAGAGAACTAGCTTTTCAGGAAACAAGTTACATGAATGCAACAATAAGAACTGTAATTTTATGATGAAGGAAAAGTTCTCACCTGTTCAGTGCAAATGCATAATGAAATTTCACATGATGATGCAAAGCCAAGTCAAACGTTGGAAGTTTTTCTAATGTTTCTACCAGTTTGACAATAGAATCATAATCCTTCCAAGAGACAGAGAAAAAGGGTTGTTTAAAAGCAAAAAAGGAAAAGGAAGCATTAACTACTGTAGATCTTCAGACATTGTCTGAAGGGATATACTCAAGACTTCGAATGGGTTCTCCAGCCTTTATTAGATGTTGAAAATCATTACAGTATCCTTGCACATTGTCTCCTGCCTACCGTCTGCTACAACTCCAAGATATTCCAATGCGTTGACCCTGGCAAATTTAAGAATAAACTTGACAGGTCAGCCTTAAGCCTTGAAATGATTTTCAACCAGAGTTACCACTCAAGAAGGGCAAGTTAAACTTTGTTGGTCTTAAAGGTGCCACTGGACTCAAACTTACTTCTCATATCTGTCAGTTAACTTTTTTATTTGTATGCTAATTTGCTGCTATTCATAGGTCTAACCAGCCCTTCCTGGCAATTAAGGCCCCCCACCTACCGTATATGTAAGGCTTGAGGCTGTTTCAATGTATTTGAAGAAGTGCATGCAGATGAAAGCTTATACCCAGAATTAAACTTAAAGGTGCCCCTGGACTCAAACTTTGTTCTGTTGCTTCAGACCAACATGGCTATCCACCTGTATATACCTTGGTATAAACAGGGTTTTCCTTGCATACATATGCCTTGGTTAAGCTCTACTTGTGGGCAATTAGATGCACATGACAGCAAATGGTTGCAGATAAGTATGCACATGCCAATTCACATCAAAGCATACTTCTACCCTGCTCAGTGGTGCTTGGTTAAGCATTTTGATACTGATGAAGATTTGTGCCTTATGCACATCTATGTTCAGCATAATTACACAAATGGAAGACTACTTCTGTGCATGGGTGTCTCACTTACTGGATTGATATAATAATGTACTGCAGTTTTAGTAACCTTTGCACACACTGTAGAACTGAACTTTTCCATTCAAGATTAAAAAACAGACTTTGCTAAAAAAAATTAACTGTTCATACAAGGGCCATGGTAACCTAAGGCTAGTATAGTAATCTGCCCAGTGTATTCTGAATCGAAGTTTCTTAATAGATTCACTCTTGTGGGTCTGCTAATTTTCAGGACAGACATTTGGGGCCACTTTGGGTGGGGGGACCTCATGTTGTGAGGGGGTCTTAGAAACCAAGTACATGCATGGATGGTTCCCACATAGTTCTTTATGTCTAAGCTGTTATGCTTATACAGTGTTCCATACCATATACAACTTTTTTAAAAAATCTAGTCATTAGGCACCCATCCTTTCCTTCAGATTGAGGCACAGATGCACAAAGTTGTCACAGTATGAAGAAATGTGTTTTTTCTTTGGAGGATTGAAATGAGCAAAACCTCCACTCTGAGGGGTTTTTTTATTTTTAATTCTTCTCTTTGGGCAGAACGCAGTCAGTTCAAATGCTGTCCAGCTTACCTTTATACACATGCTAATAGCTCGAGCAGGAGAGACAATGGGATGGTCCCCCCCCCCGTTCAAGCAGGAAACAGGGGTTTGGAGAACTTTAAACTAGAGGGGCGCCAGGAATAATCTCCAGCAAACGCTTCTTTGACCTGGCATGACCTGGCCAGTGGGAGGAGAAACAGATATGATAAAACTCCTGGGAGCCAGGAGGAAGTTCTTTTCCTTGGGTGCTGTGTCCACAAGCATACACAGTCCATTCCGCTGGGAGGAGGCAGCCACTGACCATGTGGCTGGCATGGACAGCTGAAGGGAGCCTCAAGGTAATGGTTACTTTGTAGAGAGCTAGATCTTATTACAGCTAAAGAGCCTGTCTTATATTTTAACATCTGATAGGGCATGTATAAAGAGAGGGACATAGGATTGCATTTTTACCATTTCTTTGGTATCCCTTGCTCAATTGGTGCTGTACTAAAACTATGCTTGTAAACATAACTTTTAAACAAATACTTTATAACTTTTGATGCTGGGAATAGTTCTCTATACCACATAGACCTCTATCATCTTGGACACACTATTTTAAAAGGAGTGCCAGAGGAGGAAGGCAGGTAGTTGGCAAGAGGCCATTCCTCCAGGGATGTGCAAGGCTGTAATCTGTCCCCATGGTGACCAGGTGCTGGGTGGCAGGCGGCACAGAGGTAAGGTCTCAGGATCTGGAAGGGAAGCTGGGAGTCCTGACCCTCCCAGTGGGTAATTCCGGCAGAAGGTCAAATGGTGATGGCGAGCTACCCTGAGAGTGAAAGAAAAGCCCCTCCAGGTGTGGAGAAACACATAGGAGGACAGGGCAGAATAGAGCCTGCAAGTCAGAGCAGGCATGTTCCGCCACACATAGTAACAAAGCTCTATTGTTAAATCTGTGTTCGACACCCTGCAATGAGACACAAGTGCCAGTGAACTGTTTAACCTAGAGCTTTCATTATGCATTACTTTTTTAAAAAACTGGAAGTATTAGCTAACCCTGACCCCATTACTGTCCAAGCATTTAGTCTGAAAATTTTCTGAAATTGGGCCTGCAAGAGGTATAATATACTTCTGCCTGCAATATAATGATGAAATGAAGATAATTAAAAGAGACAGAATAATGTTCTTAATAGAATTTAAATTCAAATTCCTACCTGAATATCTCTGTATGATAACAACAAGTTTATCACAATGTCTGCGGAGAGAAGCTCAATGTTATCCACCCTTTGTCGTATCCTTGCCAACTCTGCAGCTAGCTCTTTCACTGTGTACACATTTACGAGCTTTTCTGATATCATTCAGAATTGACTCCCTGAAGTACTGGCTAAAATAAAAAAGAATAAACAATATAAGCATTAATAATGGCTGACTCCCACTTGGATAACTGCTTCTACAGCAACTACTCTTATGGGCTACAGATGTCGATCTGTCATTCTGGTACTTTTGTAAACATTAACTGCAAAACAGAATCAGAACTTGATTTCAGAAATGGCATAGAACATACGATGTGATTAATGAAGTAAATATAAGTAGTCGTGATCTGATCACTTAAGGCATGTGAAAATCACACAATGGTCCGCAGCCTCTCAGTTTCAGAGGGAATTTTTAAAGAATCATGAATCGTGAAAACCTCTCATAATACTGATAAATGAACAACTGCTGTAATACCAAATGGAAGACAGCATGAGAAGCTTCAGAACTAGAACACACAGGGCTTTTTTCTGGGGGAACGCAGGATAACAGAGTTCCAGAACCACTTCGACAAAATTCTTTTTTAAATGTTTAAAAGTTCATGAGTTTTCAGTGTACAGATTGAAAACTGTATTTCCCTCTTAAGAGTTCCGGCACCCCCCCCCTCCCCCAAGGCCCTGGAAACACACATAAATTTGTCCCTTTATGACTGGCCTTGGTCATGCTATCCAAGAGTCCTTACCTTGAGCTGGCCTGTGCCACTTTCAAAAGCTGAATAAAGCGATCCACCAAGGGTAAGCATATTGGCCCAAGCAATAATTCAAAGCTGGGTTGCATTAACTCAGTCAATCCTTTCATAAAACTGCTGTCACAACAGTATACTTTGTTATGTGGAGTTATCATATATGGAACAAATATGTAGTTGCCAGTGCACATCTGGAGAAATGGAAAAGATGCAATTAAATGGAATTATATATATAATAATACATTATAGCTTAAAGAAATAGATGTACTGAAGTTTAAATTATTTTCAAAAAAATATATCTATATTCTAATAGCGACACCAGACAGATCTTTGGATATTTAAATCCAATGATGGGAGCTGTGAACAAGCAAGACAGATATTTCAACAAACCTGAAAAAGGCTCCAGGTTTGCAGGAAAAAATGTGAAATTTAAAACAAACAAATATGTCTTATTTTTTAAAACACTCACGTGCAAATGATACAAGGAGCATCTTGTAGCTTTAAAGAACAGATTCCCTCAGCAGCTGCTGCTAGGCAACCACAGTATTCCAGGCTGGGTTTAGGTAAGAATAAGGGAGGGGCAGGGGCCTTTCCAAGCCTATTTTGGTCTTTGAGAGAGGACTCATTGGGGCCAGGCCTGACTAGGGGTTCCAGCTCCAGGTTGTAAATTCCTGAAGATTTTGTGGTGGAGTCTTAGAGAAGAGGCCTCAGCCAAACATAATGCCATAGTGTCCATCCTCAAAAGCAGTCCAGGTGGACAGATTTCTGTCATCTGGCATTCAGGTTTAATTCTGGGAGATCTCGAGGTCCCACATGGAGGCTGGCAGTCCTAGGCCTGGAAGCAACCTCTGGGTGACTTGATACTGCCCGACTTGCATGACTCAGTCAGGCCTGGTTGCTTCAACACCAGCCACCCAATGAAAGCCAGTGTGGTATAGCAGCTAAAGCTTCAGAGCAGGGTCTGGGAAACCCGGGTTCAACCCCCCTTCTTGTTGTGGAAGCTCACTGGATGATTTTGGACCTGACACATACTTTCAACCTACCCTACCTCACAGGGCTGTTGTGAGGATAAAAAAGAGGAGAGGAGAATAATGTAAGCTGCTTTGATCCCCACTGTGAAGAAAGTTTGGGTATAAATGAAGTAAATGAATATTAAATATAGCTGAAGTTGGGAGGCAGATAAAATATAGGTTGGTGAATGGCTGAGAAGGACAGAATGAAGCAGGGGAAGGGGAAAGGATATGGAGGTTGCCAGGAAGAGGGAAAGAAGAAATAGTATGGGGAAGAGAGTGCAGGGGAAAGTGAGATGCCACCCCACAAGTCCTTAAGAATTCCCTACCATGCAAGTGGGCTTGGCCTAATGGCCGGCCCCACACAACTGGGCCAGAGTTTTCCTAGGCAAAGGCTGCTGGGGGAAAGGAGCTTAAGACACAGGAGCAGATAAAGGTAGGTTGGCTATTGGGTGTGAAGGAGATAGAGTTGTCAACTCCAGGTTAGGAAATTCCTAGAGAGCTGGACCGTAAGGAGATCAAATCAGTCAATCCTAAAAGAAATCAACCCTAACTGTTCCCTGGAAGGCCAGATACTGAAGCTGAAGCTCAAATACTTTGGCCACCAAATGAGAAGGGAGCACTCACTGCAGAAGACCTTGATGCTGGGAAAGATTGAAGGAAAAAGAAGAAGGGGAAGGCAAAGGATGAGATGGTTAGACAATGTTATCTTCAACCAACATGAAGTTGAGCAAACTCCAGAGGACAATGGAGGACAGGAGGGCCTGGCGCAGGGGTGGCCAAACTGCGACTTGGGGGCCACATGCGGCTCTTTCACACATATTGTGCAGCTCCCGGAAGGGTGGTTGGGGAAGCGAAGGGGAGCCATGCTCTCTCTCTCCCTTCCTCCCTCCCTCCCATTTGCTTTCTTTGTTTCTCTGTCTCTTTCTTTCCACCTCTTTCCTTCTTTCTTTTCACCTCTATCTCTAGACAAATAAATATCATTATCAATATGTTTTTTGCCCTTTTGTTTTTATTTCTGGCAGTCTCATTTAATGTTAATAAAAATCAAATGTGCATATTTTAAATAGAAACGTGTGTGTAATATTTGTTCATGTCTTGCGGCTCTCAAACATCTGATGTTTATTCTATGTGGCTCTTATTTTGAGCAAGTTTGGCCACCCCCTGGCCTGGCGTGATGTGGTCCATGGGGTCGTGAAGAGTCGGACTCGACTGTGCGACTGAACAATAACAACTACTGGAAAAATGCTGAAGCGAGCATATATCAGCACAATTTTATTCAATAGCAGAAAAATGAACTTAAAGTTGTCTGTTGCCTGAAACTTGAAGAGTTTGAACCAGGAAGGCTTTAGAAGCAATGCCTGAGCAACAATGGGACCACAGCTGTAGAAACTTCCTACACAGATTTTATGGCTGGCACCTAGATAAAATATCAGTATAACTGACTTTTTCTTCCTGTGAGATCCAGCACATTCAGTTAAAATTTCTCACTGATTTTAACAGCATTTTTTTAAAAGTCCACTACATTAAGACTTGTTTGTATAACAGACTCCTGTCTAAAATATAATCATTTTCTAACACATTTCCTGTTCCTGATATACTTGTGATGTAGCCACAGAAGAGAAGAGAAATAAAAAATAACCTGCCAAACTCTACCACAATTTCCTCTGCATGACATAACTGTCCATGATGTATGAACAGAAACATAAAAATTATATAAGCAAGACATCGACCAAAAGAGACAATCCACAAGCTTTCAAGAACAAAAGTAATATCTCCACCTGATTCAAAGCTAGTTTTGAAGGAAACCATTCCCCAGCCTCAATGACAGAGAGAACATAAGAACATAAGAGAAGTCCAACTGTCACACAGTGGCCAAAAATACCAGGTGCCATTAGGAGGTCCATTAGTGGGGCCAGGACACCAGAAGCCCTCCCACTTTTACCACCACCAACCCAAGCACCAAGAAAACAGTGCATCATTTGCCCCAGACTGAGAGTTCCTATCTATACCTTGTGGCTAATAGCCGCTGGTGGACCTCTGCTCCATATGTTTATCTAATTCCCTCTTGAAGCCGTCCATGCTTGTAGCTGCCACCTCCTCCTGTGGCAGTGAATTCCATGTCTTAATCACTCTTTGGGTGAAGAAGTACTTCCTTTTACCTGTTCTAACCCGACTGCTCAGCAATTTCATTGAGTGCCCATGAGTTCTTGTATTGTGAGAAAGGGAGAAAAGTACTTTTTTCTCTACCTGCTCTATCCCATTCATAATCTTATAATCCTTGATCATGTCACCCCTCAGCCGTCATTTCTCCAAGCTAAAGAGCCCCAAGCATTTTAACCTTTCTTCATAGGGAAAGTGTTCCAACCCTTCTGTCATTCTAGTTACCCTTTTCTGCACTTTTCCCAATGCTATAATATCCTTTTTGAGGTGTGGTGACCAGAACTGTACACAGTATTCCAAATGAGGTTGCACCATTGATTTATACAGGGGCATTATGATACTAGCTGATTTGTTTTCAATTCTCTTCCTAATAATCCCCAGCATAGCGTTGGCCTTTTTTATAGCAGTCGCACACTATCTTGACATTTTCATTGAGTTATCTACTATGATTCCAAGATCTCTCTCTTGGTCAGTCTCCACCAGTTCAGACACTTTGCACTTGGCCACATTGAACCCCATTTACCACGTTGATGCCCACTCACCCATCCTCGACAGATCCCTTTGGAGCACCTCACAGTCCTCCCTGGTTTTCACCATCCTGAAAAAGCACTGGACTGAGTACTGATCCTTGTGGTACCCCACTGCGTACCACCCTCCACTGAGAAAACTGCCCATTTATATTCACTCTGTGTTTCCTATTTAGCCAGTTTTTGATCCACAAAAGGACTTGTCCTTTTATTCCGTGACTATTGAGCTTACTTAGGATCCTTTGATGAACAATTTTCTTTACTTTGATGAACAATTTGAAGAACAATTTTCTTGCAGCTATATACCCCTTTCCCATTACCCATTTTATACAATTTTCACCACTTTCCAAATCCTATATTTATTTAGAAATCTTTATCCTGCCCTTCCAAAAGTAAATACACACAAACATACAACAGATACACAGAAAGCAAATAGCAATATAAACCCAATCCCCCACGAGGACCAAAAAATCCTTGAAAAAAAACAGACTTGGGGGGGGCGTGGCAGCAGTCCTTCCGGTCGGCTGCAGCTTGATCGCTCTCCTGCAACCCCCAACGGATAAACAACGTTTACTCTTTAAAAACAAGGTAACTTTATAAAAAATTATCAATGCCAGCTAAGGGAAAAGCCTGAGGCAAAAGAGGAGTTAAAAAGTCACCTCTT
>NW_015171571.1:108929-120529 GCF_001447785.1 Gekko japonicus | reverse complement strand
GGAGTCCCGCAAGATATAATAATTGAATTCAAAGAGCTCAACACAAGGAATAAACGGTTTAAAATAGCTCGGGAAAAAAAGGGCTTGCTCCTTGAGGACACTTGCGTGTTTTTATATGCTGACGTGATCCCAGAGGTGCTGATTGCAAGACGAGGCTTGCGTGAAACGGCTAAAACATTGAGAGAAAAGGAAATACCATATAGATGGTTAGCTCTTGGACATTTGGCTGTGAATATAAAAAATAAAACATTCACAGCACATAATGAGATGATGGGGAAAAAACTTGTTGAAGGTGTTATGAAATTGAAAGATGGGGAGCTGTGAGGGGAACAATATACTTTGGCATTGATAGCTAGGTTATAGGATAAGTAAGAGGTAAGAATTCCAAGCAGGATGTTTTAATACAAGAGTAGACTGTTTCTCTTAACATGTTTATGAAGGATAGAAATATAGAAGAGGTGTTTAACTTGAAGTTTAGGGTTTGCAGTGCCATAAATGGGTGTAGCAAGGAGGCGATGAGTGTGCCCCCCTCTGTGGTAATAGTAACCTCAGATGATTTTTTTCCCTTTTGTTTGTATGTTTGTTTCAAGATTGTTTAAAAATGGAAAATGAGCATATCAATAAGATGAATAGTGAATTATTATTGTGTTGAACGGATATGCTCAACAATAAAAAGTGAATGCAAAAAACCCAAAAAAACCAGACTGACACATAAAACTGCAACAAATACTAAAAACCAGGATCAGCTTAATGCCGTCTCAAAAGGAATGCTTTACAGGCCATTCTGCAGGCCAATGAAGAAAGTTTTGTGCACTAGTTTAAAGCAGCCTACTCGCAGATAGATGATAGATAGATAGATAGATAGATAGATAGATCAGACAGACAGACAGACAGACAGACAGACAGACAGACAGACAGACAGACAGACAGACAGACAGACAGACAGACAGACAGACAGACAGACAGACAGACAGACAGACAGACAGACAGACAGACAGACAGACAGACAGACAGACAGACAGACAGACAGACAGACAGACAGACAGACAGACAGACAGACAGACAGACAGACAGACAGACAGACAGACAGACAGACAGACAGACAGACAGACAGACAGACAGACAGACAGACAGACAGACAGACAGACAGACAGACAGACAGACAGACAGACAGACAGACAGACAGACAGACAGACAGACAGACAGACAGACAGACAGACAGACAGACAGACAGACAGACAGACAGACAGACAGACAGACAGACAGACAGACAGACAGACAGACAGACAGACAGACAGACAGACAGACAGACAGACAGACAGACAGACAGACAGACAGTAGATAGATAGATAGATCAGACAGACAGACAGACAGACAGACAGACAGACAGACAGACAGACAGACAATGACATTTTGTAACATGGGTAAAAGATATCAGATTAAAATAGGAACAGAATTTTAAGACTGATTATAAAAAACACCATAAAAACCATAATGGTTAAAATCAATAAAACTTAATCTTAATTCTCCTCTTTTCGAGTTACTATAGATTTTCTAATTCTTTGGGCAAGCCATCGAACCCAGCCACCTGATAGGTAACTTCTGCCCGGCTATCCAATAGCAAATTTCTTAAAAGGCAGATTCTTTGCCTGAGAGAGAGAGGGAGTGTCTTAGGAAAAGAAAGAGACTCGTGGATGTTATTATTCGCTTTACAATAAAAAATTACATATTCTACAGACTCAATACCATCCGCACAATGGGCATATCCTTTCTTCGACCTACTCGCAGTTCTTGTGTTATTCCCCAAAACTTGCTTGTCCATTTCCATTCCCCTCCATCACCACAAACCTGAGTCCCAAGACATTCAAGACAAGCTTTATGTTTCATCAAGAGGATACAGCTTTGTAATTAAAGGTTATTACTGACTTGAAGTAACTGTTCTCATCTACATTTACACGGACTTTAACTGTCACATAGTCTGTGCTCATTGGAACATTGCTGGTCCTGATTAGAATTGCAAAGTGAAGGAGCACCAGCTTGATAATTTGTTGCTTCAGAAAGTTTATGCTTTTGTCTTTTTCCATGTCCAAACAAGGCCTTGGGCTACAACTTGCCACAGTGGGCTGATGCCGAGAATGGTAGTTATTGTCCTGTGCTGTGACTCCTCGGTAGGAGCTCCCAAATCTGGTGATGGGAGGAGCTCCCCCACAGAAAGGATCATTATACTATTTGTGGGACAAATTGGGGCTATGGCAATCTGGGCCTGAAATTGGGGAGGAGGGGTGTGATCCAGAAAGGACTAGAGTAGAATCTTACTTCTGGGAGGGAGATGAGGCATGAAATCATCATTCTCAGGACCTTGAACAATGATCAAAGGCATGACCTGAAGCTGTGACACAGATGCATCACCAGAGTACTTGCCAATGTGTGTCTTTCAGGAAAGAGAAAGACTTCAGTCTATGGCAGGATTGTGGATTACTTCCAAATGAAAGAGCAGCCAAGTTTCTTCCAACTGAATGGGCTTCCAGGTATTTTCAGGACAGAGATTGTGGATTTCACATCTTCCAGACAATGGCCTTTGGAGAACAGTAGATAAGAATACTGACCAAGTACAGATACAGACAAGTTCCATCCTGTCTTGCAGATGCCACTTTGTTGGCTCTTATGCACTGGAGACAGGATGTTGTGAGTCAGTCACAGGCATTAGAAAAAAAAAGGAAGCTTATCTGTCCGTACACAGCTTACAAAAGTAGGAGTAAGACAGCATCTGACATTCCTAAAGTAAGAGAGGGCATAAAGAGAACAATGGGAAAGGGAAGGACTCAACAGAAGAGACTCAAGAAAACTTGGACATGGTAAGGAGAAAATGATGATGCAGAGAAACAGCAAAATGGAATATGTTAAGAAGTAGTGAAGACAATATGAGTGGGTAAGCCTCGCAACAGGCTTATTAAATGACATTTGCTGCTGGGAATGTATGATTTTGAATTGAACAACAGTAATGGAGGAAATAGCTGTATCATACAAAATGTAGCAGAATACTGTTAACATTTCCATACAGGTATCGAGGAAATAAACACATTTGCTTGGCACATGATATCATGTAATTATTATTTTTTTTAAATCCATATACTTACATTATTCTTCTGGCAAATGATTTCCTATAAAGAAAAAGATATACAGGGATGAGAAACAGTTTAACTGGTTAGGAACTTTGGCTTGGTCCTACAACCTTCCTTTCACTAGTGTTGCAATATGGATCCAAGCATCAGCAATTCTCACCCCCATCCCCTCCTCCTGGCCCTCGGAACTGAATCTGAAAATTAGCACGGTGAGGAGAAAACCACCAAGTGGGAGCGTTTTCATGAGAAAACGACCATTGGCACTTACCGTGAAGGGCCCTTCTCCTCTGAGGTCAGGAGGACATCCCTAAGGGTTATTCCCACAGTGCCTTTAGGGAGGCAGGAAATATTTATTATATTTATATCCTGCACCTCCCCGCCAAGGCAGGCTCAGGGTGGCTAGTTTTTTTCCTTTTCCTGTTGGTGCCTCTGGAATAGCCCATCCCCTCAGTTTTTTCCTCTTCCTGTTTTTTCCTCTTCCTGTTTTTTCCTTTTCCTGTTGATGCCTCTGGAATAGCCCATCCCCTCAGTTATGGGACTCTGAAAGCAGTGATCTCAAAGTAAACCTAATGGCCGTGCCCTATAAAACACAACTGTTAACCATAGCTTTAACATGAACTACAACAGAAGGAAAACAGGAGGAGTCTGTAGAGTAGACTAGAAAGAAGAGAACAGCACAGAAGTAGAGAAAGATGATGAAAACGGGAGGGCCAAGCTGTCCTCCTGACCTCAGAGGAGAATGACCCTTAACAGTAAGTGCCAATGGTCATTCTCCCTCTGAGGTGGAGGACATCTCTATGGGACCTCCCACAGCAGTGTCCCTCACATGGGTGGGTCATTATCTTCCTCAATCGTCTTGATGTGCTGAAGTACTCTTCTTCCAAAGGCTGCATCCGCGGAAGCCACAGTGTTTAGCTTGTAGTGTCGCATGAAGCTGGATATGGATGACCACATGGCTGCCTTGTAGACTTCCTCCACAGATGCTCGATTGACAAAGGCTGTGTTGGTGGCCACACTTTGCAGAGAATGTGCTGTAATGCCCTTGGGGACGTCCTGCCCCATGGCCCTACACACCTCCAAAATACAGGATTTGAGCATCATGCTGATAGATGTTCTGGACATCCTGACCCTTTTTTGTGGGGGAGAGATGTTGATAAACATGGAGTCTGTCTTCCACACTTATTCTGTCCATATAATATAAATTTTTAGTGCTCTCCGGATATCTAGGGTGTGCCATGCGAATTCTCTAGGATACTTAGGTTGAACAGATTTCTTGCGAACGGTGAAAGGCTGAAGAGACTTTTGGCTGAAAGGTCGGATTAGTCCTGAGCACAACCTCATCCTTGTGGAAAATACATAAGGAAGACTTGACAGAAAGTGCACTACACTCTGAAACCCTTCTTGCAGAAGTGATGGCTACTAGGAACAGGGTCTTCATCCTCAGCCACTGAACTCCCACCTCCCTAAGTGGTTCAAAGTGTGCCTTAGTAAGTGCCACTAAGACTTTATTTAGTCTCCATGCTGGAAAATGATGTATCTGCGGAGGAAATATCACTGCTGCAACTTGCAGAAAAAGCTGAACGTGGGGATGCTTAGTTACCTTGAATCCCCCCATTGTAGGTAACACTGTAGACAATGCTACTGTCTGTCTGCAAAGTGTAAAGGACCTGAGACCGAAGTCAAGTCCCTCCTGCAGAAATGATAAAATAAAACCAAGGCCACGAAGGGAGACAGGGGATCTATCTTCTTACGTCTGCACTACCGCACAAAGGTCTTCCAGTTAGTATTATAAATTCGGATAGTGGACTGCTTCCTGGAGGACTGAATGCTTTCCGTGACCTCATTAGAATACCCTAGTCTCAAGAGATTGCCCCATTCAATCTCCAGGCAGTCAAACACACCCAGTCTGGGTGTGGGTGCCATATCAGCCTCTGAGATAGCACGTCTGGGGTCACTGAGTTGACCAGTGGTTGAAGCACTGATATCTCTCTCAGTGTCGAGAACCAAGGACAACGTACCCATCTGGGAGTCACTAAGATCACTTCTGCTCCGAGCTCTCTTATTCTGCGGACAGTCTTGGAGATCAGAGTGAATGGCGGGAATGCGAAAAGCAGACCTCTGGGACAGGGTGTTGTGAGAGTGTCCATCGCCTCCGCCTCCTGGTGGTAATACTAGGTGAAGAATTTCGGTAACTTATGATTTGTTGGTGATGCGACCAGATCGACTGATGGTTGACCTAAATGTGCTACTATCAGGTCAAGCAGGTCTCCCTGCTGAGCCAGTTGGCTTGAATGTTGTCGACCCCTTTGATGTGCTCCGCCCTTATGGCTACAACGTCCTTATCTGCCCAGGTGTGTGTTCTCATCACCTCCTGGTGTAGCTGAGAGGACCGGGAGCTGCCCCGCTTGTTGATGTATGCCTTGACAGAGATATTGTCCGTCCGAACCAGGATATGTTGTCCTTGGAGACAAGGGCCATAGTGGTTCAAGGCATGAAATATTGCTCTGAGTTCCAACAGATTGATGGGCAGAGTCACCTCGGTTAGACACCACTTGCCCTAACAGGGGAGTCCTCCAGGGTTGCTCCCCAACTGTAAAGACACATCCATGAAGATCTCCATGGGCTGCTGAACATAATACTCCTTGCCCCAACCCAGGTTGTCTAGATTCATCCACCAGAGAAGACTGCTCTTGACCTTGGTGGGAACCCAAAGAGTGAGGTTCTTCTTTTCCATGATTGCTTGCTCGTAGGGCCTAAGAAAAAGTTGCAGAGCTCTGGCATGGAGCCACACCCATTGCAACATCTCTATGCTGGATATCATCAGCCCCATAAGTCTGGCCAGATCCATCAGGGGAGAGGAGGTGCTGCGGGTCACTAGAGATGCTATCTCTCTGATTTGGGCAATAGTAGGAAAAGCTCGTTGTGAGTGGTGTTGATTACCACTCCCAGGTGTTCAATCTTTTGTGTGGGTTGAAGGGAGCTCTTGCAGAGGTTGACAAGGAACTCATGATTCTGGAGGCATTTTAGCCTTGTATCTGTGTTCCTGATGGATTCCACATGACTGCTTGCCCGCACTAGTAGGTCATCTAGATATGGGTGAACATGGATTCCCCTGGCTTCTGAGATGTACTACAGGATTGATCACTAACTTGGAGAAGAGCCTTGGGGCTGTGGACAAGCCAAACAGCAATGCCCTGTATTGGAAATGCTGATTGTTTACACAGAACCTCAGAAAACACTTGTGAGTGGGGTGAATTGGAACGTGGAAATAAGCTTCTGTAAGATCTACTGAGGTCAGGAACTCGTCCGGCAAGAGAGACTGTTATTGCTCTCAAGGTTTCCATATGAAAATGGGGAAGCTTGATGTATTTGTTCAGGAACTTGAGACCAAATATGGCTCTCCAATCGCCATTCTTCTTGGGGACTATCAACAGGATAGAGTATATGCCCTGTCCTTGTTCGTGAGCGGGAAGTGGTTCTATGGCCTTGATGTCCAAAAGAGGTCCCAAGGCCTTGCTGACGACAGTCCTCTTGTCCGTGGACTTCCTGACCGATGATCTCAGGAACTTTTCTGGTGGCTGGCATTGAAATTCTATGGTATAACCATGAGAAACAATCTCCACTGCCCAGGTGTCTGCCTGAGACTCTGTCCAAAGTGCAGAAAAATAAAGAAGGCGGGCCCCCAACAGAAGGACTTGTAGTCATGCCTGTTTGGGCTTGGAGTTATGCTCCCCTGTGTCATTCTTGTTGAACGCTGGTTTGTGAAATGTGGATCCAAAGGAGTTCTGTTTGCCTGGGGGTTGGTAGATTCCCAGAATGTCTTCTTCGTGTCTTGGCGAAATCTTGTCTCTTTGGTCGCCGTATGAATCTAGGCATGGCCTTCTTTTTTTCATGTGTCTCTACTATGATCTTGTCCAAGTCGTCTCCAAACAGTCCATCTCTTTAGAAGGGGTAGGCTGTGACTATGGATTTAGACAGGACATCAACGTGCCAGGCTCTTAGCCAGAGAAGCCTTCTTGCCACCGCTGTAGAGGCCATAGCCCACAACGTAAAGCTGAGGATATTCAAGGTGGCATCCGCTGTGAAAGAGTTTGCCTTCAATATATGGGTAGCTCCTTCCAACAGCCCCTAGTTGTCCTCTGGGAGAAGCTAGATCAATTTGCAGATCCACACAATGGAAGCTCTGGAAGCAATGGAAGCTGTGGATGCTGCCCTCACCATTGTGGCAACAGCCTCATGGATCTTTCTGAGCGTTGCCTCTGTCTTCTTGTCTGTGGGGTCCCTGACGGTGCCCTGTCCGTCTTCTGATAGCAGCCCAGAAGACTGAATTGCTGCCACTGGACCATCCACAGGAGAGACCTGTAATAACTCATTAGCATAGTTAGGTAAAGCATACAACTTTTTTACAAATGCTGGAAACTGCTTGCTGGCAGTGGGCCTGTCCCATTCTGCCCTCAATTGCCTTTCAAAATACTCAGAGAAAGGAAAAAACTGTTCAATATACTCTTCAGGTGGAAAAAATTTCCCTTGGATCTGGATTTGAACTTAGATCTAGAGGATTTTTGGTACTCGGAAGGAGAGAGATCCTGGATCTCCAGAGCCTTAATTGCCTTGGTTAATAAAAATTGATAGTCCACAGCCTTGAAAAAATGGCTGGACTGTTCAGGTAACTTGATCTCCTCCTCCTCTTCCTCTGAAAGGAATTCCCCCTCTTCCCTGTCATCCAGAGTGGATGTTGTGGACTCCTCCTCATCCGAATGCTCCCCTCCTGACCTCTCATGCTGGGGGGGTGCTTTTTGAGCCGCCTTGGTGGGCCAGGAGGAGGACAGGGGGATAGGGTGTACTGGGAAGAGGATGGCCCTTGGATATGGATGTGTGCTTTGCTCAAAAAGTGGATATTTCCTGCTGCATGGCCTGCCTGATAACAGCCATGAGTCCAGAAGAATTAATTAGGACCCCAGCTACAGGTACGTTACCCCTTTG
Source organism: Gekko japonicus (assembly GCF_001447785.1). Taxonomy (NCBI): domain Eukaryota; kingdom Metazoa; phylum Chordata; class Lepidosauria; order Squamata; family Gekkonidae; genus Gekko; species Gekko japonicus. Next base: position 112,424 of record NW_015171571.1, on the reverse strand, counting down.
TAATGCTGCTCTGATGCCTCTGTCAAGCTCAGAGAGATCCAGAAGAGAGGCTTGTTGTGCTCCTTCTGCCCCTGCAGGCATCTGGATTGGGGCCTGGAAGGTACCAAAGCCAAAGGTTGAACCTTCAAGATGGGCCTGGAAGGTACCAAAGCCAAAGGTTGGACCTTCAAGATGGCCGCCGGCGGGCCGAAAATGCCCTGAAGAAATGGTGGGCTTACTCTCAGATGGCTGCCTGTGGCACTTCTGGGCATGCTGTGCCGCTGCCAGATGAGCCGTGATCGTTGGGGTGGCACAATCGAGCCATACAGGCAAGTCAGCCCTACTGCTGCTCCGCACTGCCACCGCTTCTGTGGCATGCACCTGCTCCTCTTCTCCCAACGAGAAGCCATCGGGTCTCTACGTTGCCGCCATTCAGGTGGTTGTTGTGGTCAGATCTTCAGGTCTAAGAGACCCCTTTGAACTAGCTGGTCTTTGTTCCATAGATGGAGAAGAGAGAAGGAGAAGAAAGAGGAGATCAAGTAGGAAGTAAGATACAGTAAGTGGAAGAGAAGTCAGAAAAATCAGAAAAAGAACAAGACTTAAGCGTAGCTTGGGTCTATACTGCTGCTCCCTGCTGAGGCAGGAACAGAACTGAGGGGATGGGCTATTCCAGAGGCGCCAACAGGAAGAGGAATAAACTATTTCTTGCCTCTCTAAAGGCATGGTGGGAATAACCCATAGAGATGTCCTCCACCTCAGAGGGAGAACTGGCAGATACAAGAAAGATTTCATCCCCCTGCACATGCTTTCCCCCAGCCTAACACTACTCTGTCTTCCTAGCCTTACATTTTCAAAGTAATTACCTGAAGTAAACCTACATGACTGTCAGAAGGCAGCCTCAGGGCCCGCTCTCCTGACTGGTCTCCGGGAGGAAGGAGGGGTAGATGGTTGGGCCAGCAACGCCAAATCAGCTCCCGGTGACCAAACAGGGGGTATCGAGGGGCGAGCCAGAAGTCGCCCCTGGGGGCCAGCACAGTCACGAGGTCAGGGCTGCAGAGGAGTGAATGTGGGAAGGGTCCCCACAGCCAAGAATAGTCAGAACAGGGGTGGCCCCGGCCACTCCGGGGCTCCCCAGCAACCCAAGGAAGGAGGACAGGATGAATACGGATGTGGCAGCATCGCAGAGGAGACCAGGGAGGAGAAGGGTAGAGCCCGGCCGGAGGCTGATTGGCAGGCCCACTGGCTTGCCTGCTATAGGGTGGAATGGGTGCTAGAGGGAAATAAAGAGGAGGGCATGGTGCACTACCGGGGATGCTACAGTCAAGGCGAAGGTGAGAGAGGGGAACAAGCAGTGCAATGGGAGGAGAACGAGGACAGGAGAAAAGGGTGGTCACTGAGAGAGAAGGACGCCCAACCAGGTCTGAGTTAAGATGCCCGTCTCCAGCCCAACACTTGCCCCTAACCCTTGACGGGGCTCCCACCGTGAAGCAACAGTGCGAGTACCCATAAGTCTGAGGAAGTGTAACGCCAAACCTCAGGCTTTCCTTCTCTAGAACGCCCCACCCTCTTGGCGGCCGAGCAGAGACATTGTGACAATGGCATCCATGAAATGTACTGTGCTGCACTGGACCTGCCAAGGCCAAAAATGCACAAGAACTTGTTCTACATATGAAGGACAACAGTGAGGAGAAAACAGCCAGGTGGGGGCATTTTCAGGAGAAAATTGGCAGATACAAGAAAGATTAAACATTCCTCTATCCTGCCTGCCCATCCCTCTGTATATGCTTTCCCCCAGGTTCATATTCCTCTAATTTATATAATTTGTTTGGGGAAATGTGGTCAAAACCGAATTTCCCAGACATAATAACACCACAGTCGTGAATTGTGCTGTCTATTAATAAAGCACTATTTCCTTCCTGAGATAGGCTGAATGGGCTGTCCTGTCCCAGGAATGGCCTACAGGGTTCCTTCAAACCCTCTGGGTATAAGTCTATACCAGAATCTCTTGGGTTTCGTGTTGTTTGGAGTTGTTCTCTGTAGTGTTTCTTGCTTGTCTATTGTTTCTTTGTCCACTAAAAGTCCACATAGGCAAGGAACAACCCAGGGATGATGGCTGACAAAAAAGACATAGAGATACAATTAAAAAAAAAATCAAACCAATTACTTCTTGGTAATGACACATACTTTGCCACTTGAAGAAGCAAGTTTACATGGAACAATGTTCCAAATAATGCAATGAAACGATGGGAAATGTGTTTAATGAAGATGAATAAGGATTATTTCCTGGTTTAGAAGCAAGAGTGGGGTGGGAGGAGAATTGTTCCTATAGCATAAAGCAGAAGGTCAGCAACCTACGGCTCCAGAACCATACGTGGCTCAATATGGGCCTCATGTTAGAATACTGGATGGGTAAATGGGATGGCAGAATAACTATTATGTGAAAGGACTGTCAGGCAAAATCGCTATTGGACTAAAGCATTCTTAGAGATGCTTTACGGAACAGAAAAGATAATAGCAAACAGTAATCCAAGTGCAAACTATGTGGCGATTTCTGCCAGTGCACTAAAACAATCATGCAGGGTGCTTAAATGTGACTTAATAACGAGGCTTCACATATGCCCCTTCCTAATAATAATAAAGGACTCACAGCAATTAGTGTTTGGGCTGTAGAAAATTTATGGATTATTAATCAATGTGTCAATTATCTGTAATGTTAAACTGTATATTTTCAGTTAAGTAAATAGGTTTTACAGGTTGTACAGGAGGCAGCAATCACCACCATCCCAAAGAAAAAGAAATGCAAGAAAGCAAAGTGGCTGTCTGATGAGGCTTTACAAATAGCAGAGGAAAGAAGGAAAGCAAAAGGCAAAGGCGAAAAGGAAAGATTTACCGAACTGAATGCAGATTTCCAGAGAACAGCAAGGAGAGATAAAGAGGCCTTCCTGAATGAACAGTGCAAAGTAATAGAAGAAAACAATAGAATGGGAAGGACTAGAGATCTCTTCAAGAAAATTGGAGAAATCAAGGGAACGTTCCATGCAAAGATGGCCATGATAAAGGACAAAAACGGTAGGGACCTAACAGAAGCAGAAGAGATTAGGAAAAGATGGCAAGAATACACAGAAGAACTATACAAGAAAGACCTCGATGTCCTTGACAACCACAACGGTATAATCACTGACCTCGAGCCAGACATCCTGGAATGTGAAGTGAAATGGGCCTTAGAAAGCATTGCTAACAACAAAGCTAGTGGAGGTGATGGTATCCCAGCTGAGCTATTCAAAGTCTTAAAAGATGATGCTGTTAAAGTGCTGCACTCAATTTGCCAGCAAATTTGGAAAACGCAACAGTGGCCACAGGATTGGAAAAGGTCAATATACATTCCAATCCCAAAGAAGGGCAATGCAAAAGAATGTTCAAACTATCGCACAATTGCACTCATATCACACGCTAGCAAGGTCATGCTCAAGATCCTACAAGCTAGGCTTCAACAGTACATGGATAGAGAACTGCCAG
>NW_015171571.1:94344-108774 GCF_001447785.1 Gekko japonicus | reverse complement strand
AACCATCTCATCCTTTGCCGTCCCCGTCTTCTTTGACCTTCAATCTTTCCCAGCATCAGGGTTTTCTCCAGTGAGTGCAAACATGTCTTTCAAATGCCGGGAAAGATGCCTGGCTTTAAAGTTTGATGCGAACGTATCAAGCAAGCTAGTACTGTGAAAGGGTCATTATGGCTCCTGATTCTGCCACTTTCTCCAGATACTTGGTGACATATCTCTGCAGGTCTGCTATTGGTTCACTGACTTCAGCCTTTGAGAAGTTCCTGGTGGTGATGCACTGTGCTAAAACTGATGCTGCTTTTGGAAGAGCAGTTCTTCAGAGCCTGTTTCTTCAAGACGACCTGCAGATAACATCAGGTACATGGCTCCCTAGTCATCAAATCACCGCAGACTGTGACTGCAGCCATGAAATTAAAAGACGCCTGCTCCTTGGGAGGAAAGTGATGGCGAACCTAAACAGCATGATAAAAAGTAGAGACATCACCCTGCCAACAAAAATACGCATGGTCCAAGCAATGGTATTCCCAGTAGTCATGTATGGCTGCGAGAGTTGGACTATAAGGAAGGCCGAGCGCCGAAGAATAGATTCTTTTGAACTATGGTGCTGGAGAAGACTCTTGAGAGTCCCTTGGACTGCAAGAAGATCAAATCAGTCAATCCTAAAAGAAATCAACCCTGACTGTTCCCTGGAAGGCCAGATAATGAAACTGAAGCTCCAATACTTTGGCCACCAAATGAGAAGGGAGCACTCACTGGAGAAGACCCTGATGCTGGGAAAGATTGAAGGCAACAACAACAAATAGGTTTTCTTATGCAGACTCTTGTTCATCTTTTGCTTTGAATTTTGACACAGCATTGTTGTTTATTATAAAAGGTTACTGACTCCTGACATGTTTAATTTTTACTTTGTTTAACACATCTTTTACTTCCCAAATTATTTATGTTGTGAGGCCTTCTAGAACAGAGACAAGTTTCTTTAATTCCTTTCCCCCAAACCTAGGCTTCCAAACACTTGCACGATCTGCTCTCATACTGATGGGGTAAGAAATAAGAAAAATGTTATGTATTCATATACAGAACTAGGAAGATTTGCTTATGAATTGACAGTCACACTTTCACTTATGGATGCTTCTATGGCCAGAATGATGGTCGAAATCTACACTGGGAATAAAAGATACTTTCTTCTGGATCAAACAAGGGCTGAATATTTCTGAGGAGGGGGAGGAGCTGAAGGATCCAATACCATAACATGTTTCTGTGTGAGATCTTGCACCCCATACAAGGGGCATCTTGAGTCATTTGCTAACTACTGATAAAATATAATGATAAACAATACTAAGAAGTGTGTGAGTACAGAAGGTCTTGCTGTGCAATGGGAAATTACGGTGAATGACTCTCAGGTTCCATTCTTTTTTGTTCTACAGGGAGATCAATTACCTTCAGTGACTGCAGAGAATCTGTGTTTGTGTCACAGTAGAGAATAATGTTGTTTGCCATGCTGAAGCTCTCTCTGACTCCCAGATGATAAAAAAGAGAGGGCTGGCGGAAGGCATCGCTCATCTCCACTACTGCAATATCTGCAAGAGAAAACAATATTATAAACCAGTCTGTTCTAATGTTGTTAAAATCCAGTACCCAGATATTTTGCATTAGGCTGGCAACTTCTCTCAGAAGCCAGTAAACATCTAGCCTTCCTTTTTAAAATCAGATTTGGGTTAAGATGACTGATCTTCTTCAGAAGGAAGGGATTTCCCCTTTAAAAAAAAAATGTAAAAATTGAATCTTGAGTACATACGCCCATGGTAACAACTTCTCTTTGTAGCACATGGATTGAATAAATTAGCTAAGGACAATTCTATTGTAACATTTTGTATGCATGGGTTTGTTTGTTTTTGAAGTGGCACTACAATTGCTTACACAACACAAAAACATTATATCACAACTGTAACTCTTTACTGAAAAATCGTTTGCCAGACTCCATGTAATGTTTCTGCACAGCTTCAAAATGATATAAAAACTCAGTGGTTCTCAAACTTTCTTCCTTCAGAAAACTGTTTCCACAGTTTGTCTAGCGCAGAGTCCCAGAAAATCATGGAACACATTCTTAGGATACACAGTCAGTTCATTCAGAATGCTGGCCAGGCTTATTGGGCCATAATGCCAACCTGCATGAACTGAAGGTGGCTGCCCAGAATAGAGTTCGATAACTACAAACATTTTTTGTACTTTACTTGCACAAGGGGGGTGGGGATAAGATCTCAAAGGATTTTGTTACAGATTTTGTATGTGATATCATCCAGGAGATCTGGCATGTTCTCACCACCACCACCATTATAATATAACTAGGAATAAGGCCCGTTACGGAAATAAATACAACAAGCTCTAGAAAGAGGCTCTGGGTGGGTGCCCCGACCTTGGGCACTCAGCATCAATTTGCTGTGGCGACCTCAGCAGGGTATAATGACATAGAGTCCACTGTTTTCTCCAGGGGAACTGATCTCTGCTATTTGAAGAGCAGTTGTAATTCTGAGTGAACTCTAGCCCTTACCTGGAGACTGGCAACAACGGTTCCCCAGGAGGAAATGGCTGGTTTGGAGGGTGGAGTCTATGGCATTGTACCTGTCTGAGGTTCCACCCCTCCTCAAACCCCACCCTCTCCAGTCTCGACTCCACAAATCTCCAGGAATTTCCCAACTCGCAGTTGGCAACCCTATCTCTTTCCCAGCCAACTGTCAAGCTACCTTTACCTGCCCCTCTGACTTCAGTTTTCCATCTCTCCCCCCCCCCTCCCTGCAGCCTCTGCCTTGGAAAAGTACAGTCTTTCTCTGCAGTGGAGACCCAAGCAGGAGGGAAGCAACCACAGCAGGGTATAATGACACAGAGTCCACCCTGCAAAGCAGCCATTTTCTCCAGGGGAACTGATCTTTGCTATCTGGAGAGCAATTTTACTTCTGAATTATCTCCAGCCCTCACCTGGAGATTGGCAACAATGGTTCCCCAGAAGGAACTTGCTGGTTTGGAGTATGGAGTATATGTCACTGTACCTGTCTGAGGTCCCACCCCTCCTCAAATCCACCCTCTCCAGGCTCTGCCCCTCAAATCTTCAAGAATTTCCCAACCTGCAGTTGGCAACCCAATCTCCTTTCCAGTCAACTGTCAACCTACGTTTATCTGCCCCTCTGACTTCAGTTTTCCACCTCCTCCCCCTCCCTGCACCCTCTACCTAGGAAGAGTACAGTCTTTCTCCGCAGTGGGGACCAAAGCACTTCACATCATTCTCCCTTCCCCCTTTCAATCTGCACAACAATCCTGTGAAAGAGGACTTCCGGTTGATGGCGGCACGCTAGCAGACTCACCTCCCGGACCTCCCGGGGGTGAGGCTGCGCTCCAGCTGAAGGAGGGGGTGTGCAGGCTCACTACTCCCCCAGGGACCCGGCTGAAGGGACCCTGGCTATGGAGCTTTGGAGAGGTTGCCTCTTCGATGGCGTAATGCCGGAGAATTGAGGCACCTCTCCACTCTGATGGTTCTTCATGCTGAGAGACCGAATGGACTAAGTGACGCTGACCAGGGCAAGCGCAGGAGATCGAGCGTGAAATGGAGTGTAAACGAGGTCTGTGGACCGATTATGAACGTGAGTCGTTAAGCATTGATTAAAAAGAAAAGAAGCTCCCCACCCCCACCCCACGGAACAGAAGATAAGGCGAGCGGGGGAGGGACGCCTCCTAAACGCATAGACTTTAGAGCGATTGAGGGGGGGGGCAGAAGTATAGGTTAAAACTGCTAAGGAGTACTTACCAAGGCAAGTGCGAGCGTTTAAGCACACATTCAGAGACTTTCAAAGAGTTTGAGAAAGTAAACAAAGCGAAAAAGATGGCGGGGAAGAGGACGGAGAAAGAGAAACATCTGAAAGCGAAAGTAACTGAGAGCCCAAAAACGAGCCGGCAAAGACTTTGGCAGACTCCATGCGCCACATGCTGGACCAAATGAATAATCTTAAAGAGCAGATGACATCAATGACCCAGTGTATCACCACTCAAGAGAATTTTTAAGAGTCCAGCTGGGAGGGCCAGAGGAGGAAGAAAAAGAAGGGGACAGCAAGTCCAGTGGCGAGCTGGACTCGGGTTCTTCCAGAGAGGACTCTCTGTCTGAGAAAGGGGCAGCAGCTCCTAAAAGTCCTTATAAGTTGCAGAAAAGACTGGACAAGAAGAAGTGAAGGCTGAAGGACTCTGAATGGTGCCTTTGAAAAATTTTGAATTGAGATGCTTTGGGGTATTTCCTGATATCAGTTAAATTTAATGTGTGGGAAAAGTTAACAGACTATGTGACTCAGTTTGTAATGAGATTAATATGATCAAGACTAGATGTGTATTTAAGCTGATTAGAAGATCTCCTCTCTTGGGTTTTTAGTCAGTAGTGGGTATCTTTTCTTTATCCCCTTAAATGTAGTCCCCTTCCTTATTTCTGTTATAGTTTGTAGTTTTAATAAAAATGCAATAAAAAATTCCCCATCGGGGAGCAAAAAAACAACAACAATCCTGTGAAAGAGGTTAGGCTGAAAGTCTGTGAGTGGTCCAAAATCACCCACTCAGCTTCCGCAGCAAGAACCTGGGTCTGGCAGACCCTGCTCTGAAGCAGTAACTGCTATACCACGCTGGCTGTCCTAGGGGGCTCCTGGTGGTGAACAGGATCAAGCAGCCAGGCTTAGTTAAATCATGCCAGCCATGTGTCATCAAGTCACCCAGAGGGTGATGCCAAGACTAGGGTAGCCAACCTCCAGGTAGAGCCTGAAGATCACCTGGTATCACCAGACAACAGATTTCTCTCTTCCTCTGGAGAAAATAACTGCTTTGGAGTGTGGACTCTATGGCATTCTATTAAGCTGAAGCATCTCCCCTCCCCAAACTATTCTGTAGACTCCCCCACAAAATCTCCAGGAATTTCCCAACCTGGAGCTGGCAACCCTAGTTAGGACTGGCCCCCAAACGTTCCCCACGAAGGCCAAAGTAGGCCTGGAAATGGCCTCCTGCCCTGCCTTTATACTGACACAATCAAGATGGTTGCCTAGCAACAGCCACTGAGGGGAAAGTGAGCCCTAGGCTGAAAGTCTGTGAGTGGTCCAAAATCACCCACTCAGCTTCCGCAGCAAGAACCTGGGTCTGGCAGACCCTGCTCTGAAGCAGTAACTGCTATACCACGCTGGCTGTCCTAGGGGGCTCCTGGTGGTGAACAGGATCAAGCAGCCAGGCTTAGTTAAATCATGCCAGCCATGTGTCATCAAGTCACCCAGAGGGTGATGCCAAGACTAGGGTAGCCAACCTCCAGGTAGAGCCTGAAGATCACCTGGTATCACCAGACAACAGATTTCTCTCTTCCTCTGGAGAAAATAACTGCTTTGGAGTGTGGACTCTATGGCATTCTATTAAGCTGAGGCATCTCCCCTCCCCAAACTCTTCTGTAGACTCCCCCACAAAATCTCCAGGAATTTCCCAACCTGGAGCTGGCAACCCTAGTTAGGACTGGCCCCCAAACGTTCCCCACGAAGGCCAAAGTAGGCCTGGAAATGGCCTCCTGCCCCTGCCTTTATACTGACACAATCAAGATGGTTGCCTAGCAACAGCCACTGAGGGGAAAGTGAGCCCCACAGCAGGAAGAGAAGAGAATGGTTTGACAGCTGGTGACTCACCTCAGTCGCCAGCCAGCCGCGGAGGAGCCAAGCAGGAGAATCGTCTTCATCAGTTTATTCTGACAGGGGAAAGTGGCCAAGCCGGCAGTGGGCAGGGAAGAGGAGTGGCCCCAGTCCCCAGCCAATGACACAGAAGTACTCTTGAGTGGTGGTTGATGGGCCAATGGCTGATGGAGTGCACAGCACAGCCAATATTATATATAACTAGGAGGGAAGCCCATTGTAGGGAGAAGACAACGAGCTCTAGAAAGACAGGGGGGTCCCGTCCCGCGCTTTCTCCCACCTCCGCAGACCTCGGGGTCGGTGGGCGGTGACTGGCTTCCTGAGTGGCTGCGGTCGGGGGCCTCCGGGCTGCCTCGACGGCCATGCACCCCAACAACATGCCAACACCCTTCCACATGCAGGCTGGCTGCCTGCGTGCCTCGGCAGGCAAGTACAGACACAGTGGCAGCAGGCCCGGGCTCATCCTGCGGCTGGTGAAGGGGCCAGGTCACCCATAACATCGGATCGAAGTGAGGCCCGCCCACTTTCCCCCCTCCCCAGGCCCCGGGGCCATGCTGCATGCGGCGGTCTCCAGGCTGGCTTAACGGGTCTTTGGCCAGGCGGCGCACCAGCCCCCGCCCACTCACAGCCTGGTTGCTGACGTGGCTCGGGCCTTGGCAGGCCACGACGGCTGCGCTGGTGGTGGCAAGAGCAGGCTCGGGCCGATGACCTCATGGGCAGTGAAGGGGCCAGAATGCCCATCATCTCAGAAGAAAGAGAGGCCCGTCCCCCCCGCCCTCCCCATACCACTGGGCCATGCTGCGTCCAGCGGCCTCCAGGTTGCCTGGACGGCTCTTCGTCCCTGCAGTGCGCCAGCCGTCATGTGCTCGCAGGCTGGCCGCCAAGTCAGCTGGGGGTGACGACAACTGGCGCGGGGGTGGGAGGAAGGGGCTTGGCCAAGTGTCCAGCCGCTGGACTGTGCATTACATCCAGCGGCTCCGTGCATACTGAGGGCAAGCTGGTGGCCGGGGCTTGTGTGGGCGGGACCCCGCAACGCAGCCAGCCAACGTAGGCAGTGCCTTTGGTATGGCAGTTCAGGCGGCCAACTGATTTTGGCGTGCATAGAACTTTGCCACCCAAAATCACTTTTATTAATAAGGAGAGAGATGAATCTTTGTAAATTCTAATCATGGAAATGCAACCAGAAATTACCTCAGAAACAGTAACTAAATCTCACTGCAAAATGGGAGCAGTGTCCCCAGACCTTGATAGTTTCTGTTAAAATTACAAAAGATTTCAAAGTTCCTTTAAATTAGTTGAGAGGATGCTTTCATAAAACTATGAAGAGTTGTTTGACATACACAGAATGTTCCCTGTGTATTCTTCCCAGCCCTAAGATTCAGGTATTGGGAGGTACCAGGCCATGGACATACCACATTTTTAAGGTGTTCTGGCTAGTAATGTACCCCTTATCCTCAGACCTCTGTGCTTTACAATAACACCCAGCACAACATTGGTTCTTGCTGTTCCCTATTTGTGCCCACTGCTTAAACTGCCATCATCTTATATCACAACTTGGTCAGAAAATCTAAGAACACAACTTAAATTACACATAGCAAGATTTGGAAGAAAACTGCTGGAATTCGCAGATGGAACCACATTCAAATTTCTAGAAATCCGACAATTAACGGTTGCCCATGTATACAGTCATTAAGTAATGATGTCATATTCTGATTCACCTACAATTTTCCACAGGAATGAATCCACAAAGAATTATGTCAGAACTCGCTAGAGAGTTTGTGGCTATCCATCTACATTACATGCTTTACAATGAAAAGAATTTTCTGGATTTGGTATCTGCAATAAAGCTACAATCTTTTAACTTTTCCCTCATAATACTGCAGTACCAAAGTCCTCCTTGGCTGCCTTCTGCTCCTACACTGCCCCTGCAGATTATTATTTTTTTAAAGCAATCAATAAGATGCTTCTTCTTGTGAACATGCCATCTGTCTCTCTTACCACAACATTTTCTCTTCCCAGTTATTAAATAAAATGTGCTGATTTTTCAAAGAAAAAAAGGAAGCCAGTGAGACTACATAAAAAATGTGAAGAACCACTGTCTTTTTCTGGACAACAGAATAAGCAAGCAGGCTTTTTTGTTATCTATGACTAAGAGCATATTTCTAGCCTACAAAAGGATTCAGGATGATTAAAACCAAGCCTGTGAAGAGCTCCAGGAGGTTCTATCCAAATTGGGCAAGTGGACAACACTATGGCAAATGAAGTTCAGTGTACTAAGTGTATGGTATACTACACACTAGAACAAAACTCTCAACTTTGAAGAATATGCTGATGGAGCCAAAATCTAGTGACCCTGAGAGGGAAAAGACCTTGGGGTAGCAGTGGATAGGTCAATTAAAATGCTGACTCTGCGTGACATCAGTGAAAAAGGCGAACCAAAGCTGGAGATTATTTAAACAGGGATTGAAAATAAAAATGTCAGTATTACAATGCATCTATGGTGTGACCTCATTTGGAATATGATGTGCAGTTTGGTCACTGAATCTCATAAGGGCACTGCAGAACTGGAAAAAGTTCAGAAGAGAGCAACCAAGATGATTAAGGGATTTCCCATGAGGACTGGGATTTTTCAGTTTAGAAAAAAAAAAGACAACTGAGGGTGGAGACAATACAGGTTTATAAAATTATGCATGAAGCAGACAGAACGGATAGAAACATAGTGTTGGAAGGGACCTCCAGGATCATCTAGTCCAATTCACAACTACTCCCTGCCACACACCCAATGAGCTCTATGCCCAGAAGATGGCAAAAAAACACAACCCTCCAGGACCCCTGGCCAAACTGGCCTGGAGAACAATTGCTTCCTGACCCCAAAAGTGTCAATTAGCATTTCCATGAGAGTGTAAGAAAGGGCCACAAGAACTAAGCACTGAGGCAACCCTTCCTGCCCACCCTTCTCATGATCTGCCTACGTTCACAGAATCAGCATTGCTAGATGGCCATCTAGCCTCTGTTTGAAATCCTCCAAAGAAGGAGAGCCCACCACCTCCTGAGGAAGCCTGTTCCACTGAGGAACCACTCTAACTGCCAGGAAGTTCTTCCTAATGTTTAACCGAAAACTCTTCTGATTAGATTGCAACCCATTGGTTCTGGTCTGACCTTCTGGGGCAACAGAAAACAACTCCGCACTATTCTCTATATGAGAGCCCTTTAAGTACTTCCAGACAGTTATCATATAACCTCATATAACCTCTCAGTTGTCTCCTCTCCAAGCTAAACATACCCAGCTCCTTGAACCTTTCCTCATAGAACTTGGTCTCCCGGCCCCTCGCCATCTTCGTTGCCCTCCTCTGGTCACGTTCTAGCTTGTCTATATCCTTCTTAAATTGTGGTGCCTAAAACTGAATAGAATACCCTAAGTGAGGTCTAACCAGAACAGAGGAAAGCGATACCATCACTTCCTGTGATTTGGAAACTATACTTCTGATACTAGAGAAAACTTCTTCTCCTAGAACACCAGAACTAAGGAACACCCAATGAAGATTATGGGCAGTATATTCACGACGGACAAAAGGAAGTGGTACTTTACTCAATCAGTGGTTAAAATGTGGAATTCACTGGCAGAAGATGCAGTGATGAACACAAGCATAGGAGGCTTTAAAAGGTGACAGGACAAATTCATGGAAGACAGGTCCATAATTAGCTACTAAGCATGGTGACGAAAGGGAATCTCCAAAGGCAGAAAACAATAACAATATCTGTAATAAAAATAATTAAAAAGCAAAAAATCGATGTATGCACTATGTGATTGCAGACTGAATGGTATAATAGTGCAACAGGTTAAGCCAGAGCTTTTTTTGGCAGGCAATGAGCCTAGATATTAGGAATCCCCCTGCACTTTAGCAGGAGGCCTGGAATCATTAAGTTCACTCTTCCCAGTGCACCATTATATCATATGTTTACAAATATGTTATAATTTGTTAGATATTTCTAAGTGAGCTCAAAGTTTCAGCAGCAGTCTAATCTAGTGCAAACTTTGGTGGATGTAAGTCCATTAAAAATGATGCAATGGAATGAACTCTGCACAGAATTGGGATACATATTTTATTTTTAAAGTGGTGTGTCATGGGTCAATCAGGAGAGGATGATGCCTCAGGAGGAGAAGAGTCCTCTGTATCCAACTCTGAAGCAGCAAAAGCCAGCAAGCAAGAACTGTGAACTGCAGACTTGTCAGATTTGACAGCCAGCTGATGCAGAGGCAGTAGCACCTTCCAGCTTCCTTCCAACAGATGAAACCTAGGTGGTTGTTACCCACCTTCCAGTTTAACCCACACCCTTTGAGCGCTGGAGACTAAGACTTAGAATGGAGCTTCAGAAGAGAAGACAAGGTGCACATCTCCTGACCTGACATTAGGGTTGCCAATCCCTAGTTGGGGGTGGGGGATCCCCCAGTTGGAGCCTCACCCCCTGCTTTGGGGCTATCAGAAAGCGGGGGTGGGGAGGAATGGCTGCTAAGCACTCCATTATACTCTATGGAGACTGGTCGCTCCATTATACCCTATCAATCTATGGTATCTGGGGCTCTGAGGGGCTCTGTTTTTTGAGGTAGAGGCACCAAATTTTCAGCATAGCTGCTGGTGCTTCTTTTCAAAAAAATCCCTAAGTTTCAAAAAAATTGGACCAGGGAGTCCAATTCTATGAGCCCCCTAAGAAGGTGCCCCCACCCTCCATTATTTCCAATGGAGAGAGGGCACTTAAAAGGAATGCAGTCCCTCTAAATGCGATGGCCAGCTCACCCAGAACTCACTTTGGAGTCCAATTGCGCTTCTTCCCTCCCCTCTCCCTGATCCTCCTGGTAAGTCCCCTGCTGACTTGTCGGGCTCACGTGGCAACCCTACATGAAGCCAGCTGCTTGCTGATGATGCGTAGCTGCGAGGTTACTCCTTAGCAGTTGAGTGCAAGTAAGACCTTCCAACAGATGCCTATAAAAGCTAGTCAAGGGAGACTGCTTGGTATGAAAGCAATAAATGGATTCAAATGGAGTTCTACGGCTGAGAGTGACATTTAGGAGTGACAACTGAGAATTCAGAACAGTGAAGGAGAGTTAAGCAGAGTGAGGGGAGCAAGGAGAATCATGAAGTAGGGAGTAGGATGATTAAGGTGCGTGCATGATCCCTATTAGGTGTTAAGTTCCAGTTTCTCTTCTTAAACACCTAATAGGGATCATGCACACACCTTAATCATCCTACTCCCTACTTCACGATTCTCCTTGCTCCCCTCACTCTGCTTAACTCACTCTGCCTTCACTAACTTAAGTATTTTGAGACAAAGAAGCTTATCCTTGCTTATTTAAGCAGTGATTTCCACAGTTTTAAAGACCTGTCTGTATAACAAAACAGCTACTTGATTGTGACAAACTATCTGTTGATATTTATACTAAGTTACCTCATTTCCTTTAGCCTTTTGTTACTGTCTATGGGATTTTCTTGGCAAAGATACTGGAGTGGGTTGCCATTTCCTTCTCCAGTGGATCACACCTGGTCTGAGTTCTCTGCTGTGGCCTGTCCATCCTGGGTGGCCCTCCATGGCATAGCCTGCAGCCTATCAACCCTGACTGTTTCCTGGAAGGCCAGATACTGAAGCTGAAGCTCAAATACTTTGGCCACTAAATGAGAAGGGAGCACGTACTGGAGAAGACCCTGATGCTGGGAAAAATTGAAGGTCAAAGAAGAAGGGGACGGCAAAGGATGAGATGTCATTGATGCAACGAACATGAAATTGAGCAAACTTCAGAGGACAGTGGAAGACAGGAGGGCCTGGTGTGATCTGGTCCATGGGGGTCACAAAGAGTCGGACTTGATTGTGCGACTGAACAACAACAACAACCTCATTTCTGTGATATACCTACCTGACCATTTCCCCTCAAAAGTTAAAAAAAGCAGTTTGTTGATTTTGAATTATCATCAGCCTCTCATATGTGGGGTTGCCAGTGCCCAGGTCGGGGTGGGGGTGTCCCCAGTTTGGGGAGTTTATGCCCCCCCAAAGCCACATCCACAGTCTGTCCCACCTGGTTGTTTAAATGTATATAGAGATATGCTGACCCAGCCTACAGAACTGAAGGAATGACTGAAATCCTTGTTCGGTCTTTGTCTGATAATGGCACACGAATAGGGTTGCCAGGTCCCCTCGTCATGCAGATGGGCAGATTGGTGGGGCATTCCAGGATGTACTCAACATGATGACATCACCCGGGAGTAACGTCATCATGCTGGGGACGTCGCACAAGGGTGCTCTGGTTTGAGGGCAAAACTCGATGGTTTTAAGCCGGGTTTACCATAGAGTTTTGCCCTCAAACCAGAGTTTCTCTGGAGTGATGATGTCACTTCTGGGTGATGTTGTATCAGGGATGTCCCAGAATGACCCCCAATCCCCCCACCTGCATGACGAGGGGATCTAGCAACCCTACTCATGTGCCATTATCAGACAAAGACTAAACAAGGGCAACTCAAATGATAAAAGGGTTTGGACAGTTTCCCTATGAGGAAAGGTTAAAGCGCTTAGGGCTCTTTAGCTTGGAAAAATGACGACTGAGGGGTGACATGATTGAGGTTTATAAGATTATGCATGGGATAGAGCAGGTAGAGAAAGAGGTACTTTTCTCCCTTTCTCACAAGACAAGAACTTGTGGGCACTCAATGAAATTGCTGAGCGGTCCGGTTAGAATGGATAAAAGGAAGTACTTCTTCAGCCAAAGAGTGATTAACACATGGAATTCACTGCCACAGGAAGTGGTGGCGGCTACAAGCATGGACAGCTTCAAAAGGGAATTAGATAAGCATATAGAGCAGAGGTCCATCAGTGGCTATTAGCCACAAGGTATAGATAGGGACTCTGGGGCAAGTGATGCTCTGTCTTCTTGGTGCTTGGGGGGGGGGGGTCAATAGTGGGAGGGCTTCTAGTGTCCTGGCCCCACTGGTGGACCTCCTGATGGCACCTGGTATTTTTGGCCACTGGGTGACAGAGTGTTGGACTGGATGGGCCTTTGGCCTGATCCAACATTGGCCTCTCTTATGTTCTTATGTTATGTTCTTCAGTTCCATAGGCTGGGTCATTGTATCGCTAATTCATTTAAACAAATGGGTGGGACAGACAATGAAACAAAGAACAAGAAAAGGAACTGCCCAGCCAAAGAACTAGAAAAATGTAATGTAGGAAGTGGGGAATCATTATAGCCCCTTATGTGAAAGCAATCCAGCATTTCACAATTAGTGGTACAGTAACCACTGCTAGTCCTTTATTTTGGTTCTATTGTGAAGGTGAGGAACAGAAAATTGTCTGTCCAGGCAAAAAGGAATAGGAAGGATTTCAAAGTCAACAGAAAGCTTTCAACTTATTATAGGTACACAGTGTTTATATTTAGTTACATGTAATTGCAATATTTATTAGTTTAATTTTCATATCACCTCTCCAGAATCCTGCTTGAGGAGATAAACCCTAACCCTATCACACATTTCTTTCTATTGAAGCTCTTTAACAAGTAGCTAAATCAGCATAGTAAGCATTTCAAATACTAATGCAGGGCAGGAGTCAGGTAGATAAGAGCAACAGACATAAGACAAGTTTCAGTTCTGTTTCTAACATACAAACTGCAGTTTTATCATCAGTCCTAGTGTTGATTAGAGTTTAAACCTGCCATGCCCAAAACAGAAATAAATGGGAGAGTAAAGAGCATATCCCATATGCTACCTGCTGAGCTATCTATGCTTCACAAGGTCAAAAGTGAACAATTATTAACAAACTTAAATAATAGACATGGCACATCAGCTACTCTAGCTAGGCAACAGGACACTACTCAGGAAAAAATGGTGCAAATCAGTTCTTGGAAGCTTGTCCACTAAATGATCAAAGGCACTAAGATAATGGGTTTGTTTAAAATGAAAATTAATGCAGAAACCTCTGCAGCATGGTGGGAATGTGTGGAAGACCATATTTGTTGTCATTATATTTTGCTGCAGGATAGCTGGCTTTTTCATATTGATAATGTTACAAGTCCTGTATGCTTCACAAAGAAAGGTGGAACATAAATAGTTCAAATACAGTCATTACTACTGACTATGTCTACATCTATATATATAAAAGAAAGTCCCCTCACTGTAAAAATCAATGCCCAGGCCAAACCGCTGGACCTAGAAATACCAAATTCGGGGAGAGCACTCCCACTGTGGCATAGATGCTCACTAAGAGGGGATTTTTAGAAATTCGACCCCTAAGGAGGTCAAAAGGGGTAAAATGTGCTCCACCCACTGATTGCTATGTGGCTGTCAGCAAGCTGCCATGATGTTCTGTGTTGCTGGTACTTCGGTACAGTTGTTCCCCCCCATCCCCCTCCTTCCCTGCCTGTGAGCTGTTATTGTACTCTGCTGTAATGCATAAGCCAAGCAACTGGAGGTCGTCTTGTGGGATGCTGGCCCAGCCTCCTGGATGGCTTCCAAAACACTCCCCCCCCACCTCCTACACCTGACAGGCAACTGTCTGTCTGGTGCAGAGCGGATACAGGGTACTTAAAGCCATCAGAGAGCCTGCCCCAGCAGTAACACCATAGTGATCCTGCCAGCCCAGCCTCCACAGTGGCTTCTAATAGTCCTCCCCCCTTCTACACTGAACAGGCAGCTGCCCGTCAGGTATAGGAGAGGAGGTGGGATGCTTACAGCAGTCAGAGAGGTTTGGTCAGCAGGATTGCTCTAGC
>NW_015171571.1:40141-94295 GCF_001447785.1 Gekko japonicus | reverse complement strand
TGGCCCAGCCTCCCCAATGCCTTTAAACACAATCCCTCCCTTACACCACACAGGCAGGTGTCTGTCAGGTGTAGGAGCAGGGCCAGGGTACTTTAATCCATCAGGAACGCCGCCCCAGCAGGATCACCTTAGCGATGCTGCTGGCCCAGCCTCATCAATGGATTTAGCCACACTCCCACCCACTATGGTTTCCTTTATTAGGTTATTCAACTTCTTACAATGTGGGTTCTAGAAAATTGGTTCATATGAACATGCTTAATATCTGATTGCTCAGATGGTGTTTTGAATATGTAGTTATGTCCCACTTCTTAAATGTAACATAAATGAGAAGTATTTCTGTAAAAAAAAGGGGAGGTATGCCCTCCCCCCCAAATTCAATACCTAGGCCGAACCCCTGCACCAAGAAACCCAAAATAAGGGGAGTGCTTTCCTACCATAACATGAACCCCCCCCATGAAGAGATTTCTGAGAAACACAACCCCTAAGGGGGGGAAAGGGGCAAAATGTGTTCCGCCCAACTGTTTTCCATGTGTCTGGCAGGCGGCTGCCTCCCCCCCCCCGCCATTGGTCAACTGTGTAGCTCAGAGTTCTGACTTCCCCCCCGAAGCGGCGGCGGTGGTGAGGGAGTTTGCAGAGCGTTTCCTGCGCATGCGCAGGGGATGCTCTGTCACTTTTGGGGGGATTTAAGTATCCCCCCGATATTTTTTCCGGGTTTTTAGATTTTTGTGCACACCTGGGGACTGCCCCAAGAATGCACAAACATCTCCCTCCCCCCCAGGTGCCCCCGATGTGCGGAAATAAGTATCCGCACACAGGGGGCATGTTCGGTATTAGATATATAGATTCCTTCAATACATATCTTATATTTCCTCTCCTTTACTCTACAAGTCAAGAAAATCAGTTTTAACCTATAGCTTATAAGCAAATGCAGGTTGTGTTTGTTAAATTCTACAGTAAAGCCAGACAATGTGATTTCCATATGGTAACTGGACTGCGCAGGCCAAGCACCAGCAAGATCACCTTGAGGTGCTGAGAACAGCACAGTCTCCATCCGATCTTGGAAACTAAGCAAGGTCAGCTTAGTATTTGGATGGAAGGCTACCAAGGAATTCCAGGGTCACAATGCAGAGGCAGGCAACAGCAAACCATATCTGTTCTTCTCTTACCTTGAAAACCTCAGTGGGTCACCATAATTCGTTTGTGATTTGATGGCACTTTCTACCATCAATTGCAGCTAGTATGTGACAGCTTGTGTCTGGGCTAGTTAACTATACTCAGACTTTGCAAGTGAGTGAAAATTCATAAATGGGGGAAAAGATGGCAGGTCAAAAGAAACTGATATCACATCAGGGTCGACTTCACTTTTATGGAACAAAGGATAAACCGGAGGCCCCCATCTAATGAAGGGTAAATACAGCAATCGCATAACTCTGTTTATTTGCTTGGGCATCCTTTTAAACCGATGACCCAATGGTCTTGGACAGAACTATCTATATATCTAATTCCCAAGGTCCCCTCTGTGTGCGGATACTTATTTTCATGGATCTGGGTCACATGGAGGGTAAACATATCTTCCAGCAAACTTGGGGCAGTCCCCATGTTTGCAGGAAAATCTAAAATGTTTTAAAAAAGTATACAGGGATATTTAAATCCCTATAAAAGTAAAATGGCTTACTCTGCGCAAGCGCGGTGAACTGACTTCCTGAGTCGCAGGAAAAGCCACTGGAGCCACGAGGGAAGCTGCAACCGCAATAGTTGTGCGCCCTGCTGCTGGGACAGCCCTCGCCAGGACCACCAGCAACAAAGACTTTATCGCTTCAGCCAGCAGGTTTGTGCAATGGACTGCTGAGTAAAGGCAGCCGGCGGCTTCCCTGGAGAGGGAGGGCAGCTGTGTCCCGCCATCAGGTGAAGCACGAGAAGGCGAAGCCTGTGTCGTCGGCCGCCCTCCCTCCTGCAATCAGGCTGGGGATGTTTGCTGTCCTGCAGCTGCAAAAGGAGAGAAACGAAAGAAGTGGGGTTCTGTGAGAAGGGAGAGAGATACAGAGAAAGAATAGGGAATTGTCTGTTGGGGGGAGAGAAAGAAAAGAATGGGAGATTGTCTGAGGGAGGGGGAGAGAAAGAGGAAGGGGAGATTGGGGGGTAGAGAAATAGTGGAGAGAAAGAGGGGCAGACTGAGGGGGTGGGGGGGAAAGGACACTGAGAAGGGCTGGGGTAAGAGGGGGTGAGACATACAAGGGGTGAGAGGAGAAGGGGGTAAGAAAGGATTGCTGTGGAGTCTTGTGAGCAAAAATTCTACTTTGTGAGCTACTGGCAGTAAAGCTGTGAGCAAACGATTTGGCTGCTGCATAACTTAGTTTGCTCTGGAGCCCTCCTTCCTGAGCTAAGACAAAAATGTGTGAGCCGGAGGCTAAAAAACTGTGAGCTAGCTCACACTAACTCAGTTTAGAGAGAACACTGGCAGGGAGGAAAGCTGACATAAAGGGGAGGAAAGCTGACATAAAGGGGTGAGAACTGCCTGCAACCAAGACTATGGTAGGGCCACAATACATTATGCAACATTTTGTTGCGGGTACCCTCTTGTTCTTACTAATACTATCCCCTTTTCCCATCCTTGCATAGAAGCCACTGCTGCCAGGAATTTAGCCATAGCCAAAGTAGTACTAAATTTAAAAGGGAAGACACAGAAACAAGAGAAACCTTCAAAACAATCACTGGCTGTATCCAAAGATCTCTCAAAGCGAGAACAGCCAATTCATGGAGCTGAGAAAAGAACAGACCAACTGGGAGCCCATAGCCAGCTCACTGGTCTTTGTTGGAGACCTCTAGACACTTATGGACTGCAGTCACACTTATCTGCAGTGTGCCCCCCTACATTAGTATTGACCAATAAGCTTCCTTTACTGAAATGAATGAGAAATCTTTGCATATGAGGAAAACATACAAATGTTTTAGTGCAATTGGATCTCTGGATTGTAATTTTTAAGAACCTGAGTGCTTAAATACTACTATACCGGTATAACCATAGATTCTATGTTTCATTTTTTTTTTACTTTGTAAAATAGGTATTTCTGAAGGAGAGTTCTGGGTGACTTCAAAGCTTGTTTTGTTTTCCTATGCAGTTCTTGTGTAACTGTAAATGTTTGACTTTTCTTGTGTCTCCCTTTGTGTTCCCTTCACCTGCCTGCCACTGTTTACTGTCAATACAGCTGTTGTTTTATGTCATCTATGGGTTTTGCCTCCTATGAACATGTTACATTTATTTTATTTTTATTTTTTATATTATTCTAGGATGAGCTTGTCATCACATAATGATCACATTCCTTTCTAGGCATTTTCACTGTTAACTCATTCAATTCAGTTTCTACACCATTCTCGCAAAAAATGTGCAATGTCTCCTGTCCTTCAGCATCACAACACCAGTTCTGTGAAGCACATCCAACACTCCCTATAATATAGGATTGTCTACACAGGCTACACAATCACTACCACCACCACCATCGTCTTTGTTGCTACACTGACCAGGGAGAGAGAAAAGTGAAGGAGAAAACCCTGAAATATTCAGTAAAAGGTTAACGTGGGCCTGTATATCAGGTTGGATTAAAGTTCTGGCCTGATATCACTGGCCAAAAGGAGCAGAAAGTTGCTGGCTAGGAGGAATAAGGAGCAAAATAACAGCAAAACTGCAAACTTTTCACAAATCAAAATATGGATACTTCCGTATATGAATGTGCATAGCTATGGGTGTTGTTACAGGTGAAGTCTGCTTACCTAGCAGTATAGTCTTGCAGACAATGGTGAGGCCAACACAATTCAGACTCAAATGGGCTACAAGTAGATTGCTACAGATGACAAAACCAGTGAACCAACTCTAATACAAATGTGCATTACATGGAACTAGGTTAATGCTTCCATTGTACAGCTGAGACACAGCAATCAGTGACTAGCCCAAGATCAAATCCATGGCCCAAAATTCTTAAGCTGAAATAGCAGATGAGATGGAACTGCAAGACAAAGCAGGTTTTAAAATGCTGCTTGGGACAGAAAGTCAGGGAGGTTATGAGTTAATCTTCCCTGGAGAGAAGAGCTTAAGTGATTGGCTGCTCTACTCACTCTCTGATTAGCCAGCATCAGCTTAGAGAGGAAATAAAACAGCTGATTTGGAGAGAAAAGATTCATTCACCTTTTGAGTCTCTTTCGGTCTTTGTCTGAAATCTAACATCTGGATCAGTAGCCAGAGTGTTTGGCTTTTGAGGGAAAAGTCTTTGGGAGTCAGTGATTTCTGTCAGGGAATTGTCAGAAAAGTACTATAGAAAGAAGAGGGACTCCATTGTCTAAGATATATTAAAACTACTCTGATGGAGAATTCAGATTCTCAGTCAAGAAAGCTGAAACACTGCTTTATACAGACATACAGTACTGGAAGAGGAATTTGGCAGGAGGTTTGAGGCGTTAGAGAGAACTCCCAGACAAGCCAAATAGGAAAAGGAGATATTGCTTCTTAGGAACAAGAAGAGTAACTTCTAGCTAGTAGGAAGGGGTTGGGAAGAGAACCCTGGTCTGTGATAAAGGAGTACAGCTTAGACACCTCAAGAGTTACTGGAAAGCTGGTCCGGTTTATGGTGACACGCTGAGCAGACTCATCTCCCGGACCTTCCAGGGATGAAATCTGCACACCAGCAGAAAGGAGTGGGGGCGACGTCTCGCTACCCCCCTGGAGGCTGGTTGAAAGGCTCCTAGCCATGGGACTTTTTAGAGGTGGCCTCTTCGCCAGCGCGATGCTGAGAATTGAGGCACTTCTCCGTCCTGACGGTCCTGCTGCTGTGTGTCCGTATGGAACTAGTGACGCTGACCGGGACAAGCGCTGGAGATCGAGCGGTTTAAGCGGAGCTACAGTGAGGTCGAAAGAGTGACCATGAACTGTGAGTCGGAATAGAGTGCAATTGACAAGCTAAAAAGAAAGCTCCCACCCCACGGATTAGAGAGTAAAGCGAGCGGGGGAGGGTGCCCTCCCATGCGCATGAAATAAAAAGCGAAAACCGAGGGGGGAGCAGAAGTAAAAGCGTTGAAATCTATTGGGAGAGACTTACCAGGGTGCGGATGAGCGGATGAGCAATCCTATGAGATGGCGGTCAAAGCCGCAAAAAGAGAATATTACACGGCCACAATCGCGTCTGCTGCGGCTGATGAAGCGAGGGCTTAGACGGCTAGAGAGACAGTGGTGGCGTGTTCACGATGAATCTACAAGAGCATTCTATAGGATGTTTATGAAATCCTATGAGATGGCGGTCAAAGCCGCGAAAAGAGAATATTATGCGGCCACAATCGCGTCTGCGAGCTCTTGCCCAGCCCAATTATTTAGAACGATTTGGTGAATTACTACTTTGCCACAGGGCAGACCAAACGCTAAGGAATTGGAGATTGGCTGTGAGGCTTTTGCGAGCTATTTCGCAGGAAAATCTTGTTCCTCCACCTCGACCTTCCTGGCACAGTTGAGACAGTAAGGGAACTCGAGGCTCCATGCACGTCTTCTTGTCAAGTTTTGGATTATTTCAGTCCACTCAGCCTAGAAGAGGTTGACAAATTACTCTCAACTGTTCGACCACTTGCAGCCATGATCCATGCCTGTTGTGGCTAATTAAAGCCAGCCATGACAGGCTATGAGGTACCCTAAGGAAAATTATCAACGTCCCTCTCTGAGAGGCTGTTCCCTGGGGCACTCAAGGAGGCAATGGTACATCCTCTCTTGAGAAAACCATCCTTGGATCTGGCCGAACTGGCTAACTACCAGCCGGTTTTCAATTTGCCCTATTTGGGCAAATTGAGAGAGTGATGGTGAATCAGTTGCAGGGTTTTTTGGATGACACCTCTGCATTAGACCCCTTCCAGTCTGGCTTCCGACCAGGCCATGGGATGGAGATGGCACTGGTCGCCCTCACGGACGATCTTCGGAGGCATCTGGATCAGGACGGCTCGGCTGTGTTGCTGCTGTTAGACCTGTTGGTGGTGTTCGACTTGGTTGAAAATGAGCTACTTGCCAACACTGGGATTCAGGGGTCTGCCTTACAGTGGCTCACCTTGTTCCTTCAGGGTTGGGGACAAAGGGTGGCCATTGGGGAGCAGCTGTCCCAAAGGCACCCGCTAGTCTGTGGAGTGTCCAATCAAAGGCACCCGCTAGTCTGTGGAGTGCCCAATGGTGCAGTACTTTCCCCGATGTTATTTAACATCTATATCAGTATTAGCTAGTTTGCTCATCTAAGAGTAAAGCACTTGAATAGAAGAGCAGTAAGGAGGTACGGTCTTTGCCTTTAAACTGGACCTCACTCATTTTCCTGTACTATTGGGACAGTTCCATGGCTAAATTCATGCAACTGGCACTGTTGCTTCCAGTTTGGCTTCTACATCATTTTTTTAAAGAAAGCCCACATGCAAGAACATTGCACCATACAGTAGACTTAAAGCAGTACATTGTGCTATACATGTGCCGCAGCTCCACATTTTCTGAAGTCATGCTTTAGTTTGGCTGGAAGGCCATTTTGACAATGTAATGGTAGATAACAGAATGCCCCATTTTTGGTTCATGGCCTCAGAATAAAAGGGCAGGGGAGAACCAATCTACCTCTCACTGCTACAGGTAGTACTCCTGTATCTCTTATGCTCTGGAGAGGGTAAAGGGGAGGGGAGGGCACATAGCGCCTCTCAAGATGTTACTGATGTCAGTTCTGCAGACATTCCAGATTAATTTACGTTGATATAAAATATAAATTTCAAGCACAAAAAACACATGCATAGAACTGTCAGCTCAGTAAACACCCAGTTATGTGTTAATTTAATTACTGGTTAGATAATGTTAGTCTAACTCAAATTGCACTTATGTTTCCACAACAGAAAGCGGATATGACTCATCTGAATGAGATTCTTAACACCCTGCATGAAGGCAGCTCTACTTGGTAAAACTAGATTAAACAAACATGATAAACAGGTTTGCTTTCATTTCTCAGGGTGGCAGACCTGCAGTTTGCGACACCAATGATTTAGTTCTTATTAATCTGTTTTGCAACCAAAAGCTTAAATTAGAAGGGGGAGAGAGAACCACAGGAAACTTGTTTTGCATATTTAATTTTATGCTATATATTATTCTGCAAAATAGCTTCGTTTAAATAAAGCTGTAGCTTGGGGTGGAGGAGAGGCTATGCACCTATGGTAACAGCAAAATAATGATAACTGCTTGCATTTATGTAACACATTACCAAAGTGCATCATGTATATTATTTCAGGGCTTCTCCACAAGCTCCTCCACACTCAGTGGGTGCAGTCAGATGGCGTGCTGGGAGCGGTTTAAATTGCTCCGGCCCTGATGCGTTTTTTTAAACCTGGAGAATCGTGATCACACTCACCTCCTTGCTCCGGATCGCTGCGCAGCCACATCGCTCTCTGCCGTCCACAGGCGGGAGCATGCATCGGTGTTGTTTCTCTCTCTCTCTCAGTTTGGGCATGCGCACAGGCAGCCATCTGCATAACTAAAATTTTTGCGCGTGCGCAGAACAGCGATTTTCACTCCAACCCGACTGCTGTAATACTTCCCTTTAAACTTTAAAGGAACACTTCCCTTTAAATGTTTACCTCGAAAATGGCCTCTGTGAGATCCCGAACTCATCTAAATGCTAAAACTAGGCACCGCTTAAACATTGTTTTTAATAATGTGCTGGCAGAGCTCCGCCTATGCGCACACCACCAACGCATTAAAAGAAATGGCAGGCGAAAAGCGGAAGCCTCGGGCAGCTTTCAAGTGGGGAGGGGGTTTAAACTGGAAGTGGCTCGACACCGAAGGAGCGATCACACAGGGGGGAAATGCAGCTGGAAACGGAGAATCAGGAAAACACCACTTGGGGACCTGGTAACAAAATACTCTGGTTTAAAGGGAATTTGAGCCAGAAACGGCTGGGGACGGGAGGCAGATGTTGACTGTGTGATCACGTGTATAAAATCCGTTTCTGAACTGGCACAACACCAGATCAAATAGCGCGTCTGAACACACCTAGTCGGTTCTGGACCCATACTGCTTCAGTTTAATCCCCTGTTTCCCACTGTGTGTGTGTGTGTGTGTGTGTGCGCGCACGCACGCCTTTAGGGGGTATTTTTGTGCCTTTAGTTGTCATTATTGCTATACTGCTGTAATGATAGGTCAAGCTGGTTCTCTAAATTCCCAGCTTTCTTTTTTTTTTTTAAGTAAGTCTCTAGGTCCTCCCCTCATGGCAATATGGCTTTTTCCTTATATCTGTGTGAGAACAGACACCAGACACTTAAAAAAAAAAATGAAGCTGGAAATTCAAAGAATCTGTTTGACCTATTACTACAGCAGTATATCAGTATATTAATATTCTAGTGCCATTGTTTAAAATTCAGCTATGATATTGATATAACCATGTGTAAAAAATAAAGGGGGGTGGGTTAGGGTGGTTGCTACTATAGTAATTAATAGGGCTCAGGCATTAAGGGGGGAAATGCGGCTTTAAACGGTAGAGCTGAGAAAACACCACTTTGGGACCTGGTAACAAAATACTCCGGGTTAAAGCGGTTTTGAGCCAGAAACCAACGGCTGGGGATGGGAGGCAGATGTTGACTGTGTGATCGTGCATATAAAATCTGTTGCTGAAGCATGACAACACCAGATCAAATGGCGCATCTGAACACACCCATACAAAGTCAATATTTTTTATTGCGCTATCCACTACAACCCCAAGATCTCTTTCCATCTTAGTGAGTCTCAGCATACATTTTAAGTTAGGATTTTTTGTTCCAATGTTCATTAGCTTATACTTACCAACAATGAACTCATGACAACACCAGATCAAATGGCGCATCTGAACACACCCATACAAAGTAAATATTTCTTATTGCGCTATCCACTACAACCCCAAGATCTCTTTCCATCTTAGTGAGTGTCTCAGCATACATTTTAAGTTAGGATTTTTTGTTCCAATGTTCATTAGCTTATACTTACCAACAATGAACTTCAGTTGCCATGTTGTTGTCTACTAACCCAATTTAGAGTGTTCTCCTGTAGGTCTTCACAATGTGCTATGTTTTTCACCATAAATATTTATTTTGCATGAATTAACCACACATTTGTCCACTGAATGTGAGGGTAGCTGATGCCATACAATATTAAATGTGTTCTGCATAGTCATCTATATTATTTCTTTCTCCATTTCCAGTTAGTAAATCTCCACTTTTATTTAATCCTTAGAGATTGGTATCTCCACCACAGTGATTCCATGGGAGATGTGATGCTCCCCTGGTCAAAGTCGCATTGCCCTTAGTCCACTGTGACCTTCCCTGCAGCAGAGGACCTGCAAGGCCTCAGACTGCCTTTTTGTTCCCTCTGTTCTTCTATGCTGTCTGAACAGAGATACTTCATCCTCTCTGGCCTGCTTCAGGTTCTCCTTAAACAGGCCACCCTTTCAATCCCTTCCCCTGATTGCTCCTCCACTCTATCCCTTTATCCAGTCAGAAGAACCCTGAAGCCCTGTTTGGCTGCAGCTAACTACCAGGTTGCTCCCTTTCTCAAGCAGGGCTTGATGATGTGACTGGCTCCACCTGGCTGCCAAACTCTATTATTAAACCTAGAGTTTGCCCTTCTTGGCCTGTTCTGGGTGCACCCCGGCCTGGCTGCTGCAGCTGTCAGTTGTGTTGGGTTCATCTCAGCCAAGATAAGTTGCCCGTGCAAGTCCAGGGCGAGTCCTGTCACTAGACAGGAGAGTTTATTCTCCTGATGTTTTCTAGATTATTTGACTTCATGGCATCTATGATGGACCCCCTGTTACTATCCTCACTCTGGGGCAGATTTTTCCTGCCAAAATTCTTAGTTCCCTTCAGGTACTGAGCTGGTCCCCAGTAGCGTGATAATATTTGTGGCTTTATAAATCTGAATTTCCCACCCATAGACAGAATCTAATTTGGCTTTTGTCCAGCCCAGGAACTTGTCAGGAAAAAACAGGAGCCCTCTTTTTAGATCCCTTGAAATGGCATGGGAGATTGTGTAACAGTGAACTATAATAAAGATTTTATTTAATAGGCAGGGATGGTATCAGGTAGTCAGGTATTGGAAAGGCTGAGGGAAATGTTGTTGGTAAAACTGTATATTTTTCAGTTGACAGACAAGATGGTGTTGTAGCAGATGTTTTTTTACAAATTCTTGGTTCTTATCAGTAAGAGGTAATCGACTGAGTACTTAAGTTTCAGTTACAATGTTTCTGCATAATTTCTTACTGTTCAGACTTTCTGGAAAGTCACTCTTTTTGTGTAACAAATTCTTTCATTTTTTCTGAAATCATAATGTGTCTTATTTCCCCTGAGTTGTCTATAACCGTTTCCTTTCACTACAGACCAGGGACTGCCTCAGTGCCAATTCCCTGTGTAACTGGACAAGACTTGTATTTCTTCCCTGAAAATATAATCCTATTCCTTTTGGCCTGATTGGGAGCTTCAGCTTGCTACCAAGTCACTCTTTGCCAAAATCTCAAACCCCAATTCTTGGCGTCTGTGTGAAAACTCTTTCCGCTTTACTTGACACTAGACTCTGCATTCTTAGATGGAATTCTTTCTCAGGTTATGATTAACACAGCTAAGACCAGGAGTCTCTCCCTTTAGTCAAAAGGTGACCCTTTCTGACAGACTTTTAGTCAGACTCCAGACATCCACTCCTTTAGCTAAACTTTTACTTTACTGAACAATAACTGCTGCTGAGCACCAAGCTAACTAACTCTCCCCTCAGAGCGCAGCTGATCTTATATTTCCCTCAGCTGGTGTTGGCCAATCAGAGAAAAGGAGCAGCCTGTCACTCAAGCTCAACATTCTAGAGCAGAGTTAATTATTAACCTCCCTCCTCTGATTTTACTGCATTTTAAATGTAGTCCGTCACAGCATCTTTGATATACAGAGCAATACTGTTCCCAGCACTGTTGTTTTGAGAGACTAGACAAGTGGATAAAACAAAAGTAGCTGTGACTGAATCCAGGCAAAGCTAAAAGGCAGCAGAGAATTTGCACATTCTAGAGAGGAGAGGTTTGCCAATAATTAGGACAGCAATCCCCGGCATGATGCCCGTCGGCACTCTGGAGTATACTGATGTATTTCCTGGTGCTCACTTGCATCACTATTCTAACATTTCACATACCTTCCTTATCCCATCTTATTCCTATTTACACCCACTCTCTCTCTTTTTCTTTCCTGTCACCTCTCACAATCCTGATTTAGAGGGAGGTCATGAGATATGGGAGAGGGGGCCTAAGCAAGTTTCTCCAACAGAACAAATCATGGTTCCTCATGATGGTTTCAGGACTGAAAAACAATGTGAGAAAGAGGTTTAAGCCCCCCTCTCCCACAAGCTGCAATCTTGGTCTGAACTGAGCACCATGTGCCTTGAAATTAAGTTTCAACATGGAATCCCAAGCATGCATCTATCAACAGGTCCCAGGACAGACCTGCCAACAGCCTAATGTGTAGTTAGACCTTTATCCTTTCTCTCCCCCACTATCTCTCAAGCGTCTTTATCCTTAACTCCTACCACATACCACTTTATCCAGCTGGGTTTGAGGTATGCTGCAAGTGACAGAAAAATGGATAGGTTGAGGTGGTGCCACTGGGACTGGCAAAGAGACGTCAAATTTCAGGTTCCCCTCTTGATCTGGGAAAGTAGCTGCCACTTAAAGCATAACAGGTGCCTGAATGTGCAGCTTGGCTCAATTTACCACATCAGAGGCATGTGTTTACTTAAAACTACTTTGCCAAAACAACAGCATGAGCACTATTATAATCTGGAGGTGTTCTGTATGTGGCACTTCCCAACATTTGTGATTGACCTTGGCCCTGCCCCTATGACATTGGGGGTCCTTGAATTAGGATGTCTACCTTCCACTACTAGGTCAGCTTCACAAACTGCAAGTATTTTCTCCAGCACTGTAGAACTGTGCAAAGCCCTGGGCGACATGAGAGAAGCCCATGTTCTAACTTCTTCCCATGCCAAAGACCTTTTCCAGAAACTGGAGTAACTGGGAAGAAGCCACAGCATGGGATCTTCCTTTGAGACAACTGGCTTCTTGTGTTACCCTTATGGCACTGAAGAAGTTCTACACTGTCAGCATTGCATAAGAAGGGGACTTTAGCCTTGGGCTTTTGCATTTTCCTCTTCCTCACTGCACAGAGAAAGTAGTGGACGAAGTGTTTATCTCAGTCTCCTGCTTCTGCATCCAGAAATAACATTTTTTTTTTAAAATGTACAGCTATATGAATACCACATTCAAATAAGCACATTATAATCCATTGAATTTGTACTTTCTCTCCACAATGGGAAAGAGGATGAGCCCACACCTCAGGTTCAGTATTATTCCCAGAGGATAAGGCATAATCTGAAAGAATCTATGCATCCAGTCAATATTCTATTTTCCTGTACCCTAAAAACTCTACAACCAAGGTGACTCCCAAGAATGTTCAAATGTTTTTAGTTAAATGAGTAGCACAGCATTCCTTACAACCTTTCTGTTTAGAACACTGACACACAGTAGAAACAAAAGATACATAAACCATAAAACATTTGAAACCATAAAAATTTCAAGTTATGGTTTATACATTTCCTGTTTACATACAGGCATTCTTTTTTAGTTGAATATTTGACTGACAAATGCTGGAACCAAAATTAATCTTCTTTATATCCACTGTGTTAAAATAAACTTACTTCCATTCCTTATTGTGGCTACACAATAAATCATTAACAGTTTCTTCACCACACTGGAATCCTGCTAGCATCAATCTCATGAGGCATCTCACGAAGCAAGATGTCTGTGTTATTATCAGTACACTATCCCACGTTAAATTAGAAGAACTTCCATACTGATGTCCTTTGGTGTATTTTATTGTTAAAATTCCTTTGCAAACACTGGAAAGGATAGCATGTACTGAACTACTGAAATTCTAAGGGACTCACTAATGACACTTGTTTGATAGCTATCATTTCAGTCTTTACCTAAAACATATATACTATAGGTATGATCAAGCAACAGTTAAAGCAATATTAAGGTCAAATGATTCCAGATGAAGAGAGAGATGTGTAATTCTCTGAAACACAACTAAAAGTGCTTAACTTTGGATGGAATATGCCATACATAATTTTATTTATTTATTTATTTATTACTTCAATTTGTTATCCCGCCCTAACCCCTAAGGGTCTTTGGGCGGCTTACAGAGTGTGCTAATCACATTTTTACCGAGTCTAACCTAGGGCCACAGATATACAGGGGTGGTGACAACCCTACCAAGCACCCTTTTCCGGCGGATCTTCGATTGTTGTCCTATTCTTGCGGGCGGTAGTCGGC
The DNA here is from genome assembly GCF_001447785.1 of Gekko japonicus. NCBI lineage: Eukaryota > Metazoa > Chordata > Lepidosauria > Squamata > Gekkonidae > Gekko > Gekko japonicus. The sequence goes on along the minus strand of NW_015171571.1, from coordinate 80,925 downwards.
GGCGTCCTTTGCTGGTGCTGGTCTTTTGGAGTTCCCTTTCTTCCGGCTGTAGCGATTCATTTCCAGCCAGGACCAACCGCACTTCCGCGCATGCTCCGCTGCGGCCTCTGTCCGATGAGGCTCCGGCCTGCTGTGTTGATCCGCCTCCGCACCAGCTGGTCCGGCCCCTTTGATCGCTCGCTCCTCGCCAGCCACCATTTTTCCTATGCCGCTGCCGTCGACCACTGCTTCACTTCGCCGCTCGCCGCTGCATCACAGGGACGGGTGCCCCCCCGCTCTAGTAGCAGGTACCCATTAGTCTAATCGCCCTTTAACGGGCTTTCGAGCCGCTGGGTGGGCGGGAGCTGGGACAAAGGACCGGGCACTCACCATTAAGATACGTAGTATTTAACTCTTGAACTCCCTGCTATCATGAATTATCCTAACTCAGTAACACTGACATACTGGTAGTACACTGCAATACACTGAGGTACTAGGCAACATTTATGTTGCCAGATCACAGATGCACTCCTCCATGCATATTGTCACTAGAAATGCAGGTGTCTCACTTCCCAAGACCGCTGACAGTGGAAGGGCAAAAAGCTCCCCTTTTCTTTCTGCATTCAGCATGAAAATGCAACACTTTTCCTGCTGATTACTCATAATTAAAAACAATGCTGAACATGTAAAATGGATAGGAAACAAAATCTACCATCCATCTCCATCATGTCATTGATTTCCTTTCCCTCACTCTCACTCTCCCTAAAAACTGGCCCATAGATGACCATAAAATTGCAGAGGGTGAATCACAGCCCAAAGACTCTTTGTTACTTCAGTTGCAATAGACTAATATGACTTTAAACTCCTACATACAAAGAGTAGCAAAATCATTGTGGTATAAATTTCCATGAACCAGAGTTTACTTCAGTAGATGCCATAAACAGCAACATCAGTTACAGGAAATGGGGAAAAGAGCTGACATAGCCTATTCCTCTATGACAAATGCAGGATTTTCACCTACTGCTCGTAGAACAAGGGAGATTAAGTTATTATTTTATAATTGCTGGTACTTTCCCATAGTATTTGTACATGAAGGGTGTCTCTTAGATTTAAGATGGTGTGCAAAATATCCTATTTTGTGACTGGGATACTCTCTTGCTTTTTGAAAACTAGACAGAGTGACTCTGTTTCTACAACACCAAGCCATTTCTAGAAACAATGTGCTAAGGCTAGATAAGTTCATGGCACGACCAAGTAAGGCATAAAGGACAAATCAAAACTGTATTAGATTTTACAAAGCCGCCCTACGACTCGTGGGCTGGGGGAAAAGTACCTGTCCTGTTGCACCGTACCAAACCTTGGCTACTGTGGGCATCAGCGTGCATTACAGTGCTACAGCTTTTCAAGCTGACAAAGGATGTTTTTGTGATCACTACAGGGGGAAAAAACAAGTTGCACTTGTCCTCTAAGATAATGATGAAGAGGAAGAAGCAGTCTTTAACCCATTTAAAAACTGAAGAAGCCTGTGATAGACTCAGCATGCCAAGAGCAAGTTCCCAAACTACATTATTTATTTGACCACAATTATCACTTTATAACTTCTGGATCCATTGCTGTCAGTTACCATCTCACCTGTCACTGCAAATCTCTGCCTCCTCTTATATCAGTCAGCTTCTCAGCCACACATCAAGGGCCAAGTCTAACAAATAACTTTCTTTCACAGAGGAAAGCTCATGGAGGAATATATAGGGGAAATGAACACTCCCCAAACCCTATCAGAACGCAGAATTAAAATACAGGGGGGAGGGGGATCTGAGTGAAATACAATGTTTTTAGTATTTATTTGTAACATTTTTATCCTGCCTTTCTACCCAATCAGGCCCCCCAAATTGTTCACATAAAACAAAACATAACAATTAAAAATATTTAAATTATAAAATAAATAAAAACACATTAAAATAACATCGGAACCGGGGAGGAAGGCCAATAACTGCTACTGGGGGTATGCCAAAGGAAACAAAAAAGTCTTCACCCACTGGCAGAAGAAACTGACAGAAGGAAACAGATGAACCTCCCATGGGAGGGAGTTCCAAAGTTTTGATGCCACAACTGAGAAAGCCCTTTCTTGGGTTACCACCCATCCAGCCTCAGATGGCAGGGACAACCAGAGTAAGGCCTCTGAAGATAACCAGAGTGAGCACGTAGGTTCATATGGGAGAAGGCTTTCTCCTTAAGGTATGTTGCTCCCAGGCCATGCAGGGCTTTAAAGGTCAATACCAGCTCCTTGAATTGAGCCCAGATGCAAATTGGAAGCCAGTATAGATGGAGCAAGACTGGAGTGGTATAGTCTCTACAACCCACACCAGTCAATACTCTGGCCACAGCATTCTGTACCAACTACAACTTCTGGACTGTCTTTAAGAACAGCTCCATGGACTCCCATTCTAGCTGTATTTGAAGAAGTGAACAGTGACTCACAAAAGCTCATATCCTGCCACATATTTGTTAGTCTTTAAGGTGCTACTGGACTCTTGCTCTTTTCTACAGCCCCATGTAAAGTGCACTGAAGTAATCTAATCTACATATTTCCAGGGCATGCACCACAATGGCAAGATCTTTTCCTCCCAAGAAAGGCTACAGCTGGCTCAGCAGCTGAAGGTGGTAAAAGGCACCCATGTCCACCTCTGATTCCTGTTTATCCAACAGGAGGCCTGGGAGCACCCCAAGCTACAGACCTGCTCCTTTATGGGGAGTGCAACCCCACCCAGAAAAGGGGATAACCCATTTCCTGGATCAGATCTTCCCCCCACCAGTAGCACCTGTTTTGTTGGGATTAAGTTTCAGCTTGTTAGCCCTCATCCATTCCAAAACTGCCTGCAGGCCCCTGTTCACAGTTTCTACAGCCTCTCTGAGATCTGCTGAGAGCAGGTGATAGAACAGCGTGTAATCTGCATATTGGAGGCAACTCAGCTCAAACCTCTGGATGACCTCTCCATGTGGCTTTATATAGATGTTGAAAGGCACGGGGGACAAGATGGAACCTTGTGGAGCCCCATAAGCCAGAGGACAGGGGACAGAGCAGCAGCGCCCCTCTACCAGCACCATACTCTGACATCTACCCTCAAGGTAGGACCAGAACCACTGCAGAACTATGCCTCCCAGTTCCACCCCCAAAAGGCAATTCATAAGAATACCATAATAGATGGTACTGAAAGCCACTAAGTGGTTCAGGAGAATTAACAGGGTACCACTCCCCTGTCCATCTCCAAATGCATGTCATCCACCAGGGACTAAGGGCCTTTCTGTCCCACAATCAGGCCTGAAACCAGGCTGGAATGGATCCAAACAATTTGCTTCATTCAGGAATCCCTGAGGTTTGCCAGCCACTACTCATTCAATCACCTTGTTCAAGAATGATACATTTAAGACCAGATGGTAGTTATTCGGCTATCCTGGGTGCCGAGTAGGTTTCTTTAGGAGTCAACACACCACTGCCTGCTTTAAGCAGGAGTAACCATGCCTCTCTCAGGGAGGCATTTATTTTCTCCCAAACCCAGTCCACCTTCCCCCCCCCCAGATTTAGCAGCCAAGAGGGGCAAAGGTCTTACAAGCAAGTGGTAGGTCTCAAACTGCCAAGAATCCTGTCCCCGTACTCAGACCGCACAACCTGAAAGCTATCTCACACAACTGGAAAAACTGGCATCCTGGGCAATGCTCCCTCTAAGCTGTGGAGTCTTGTGAGCAAAAATTTTACTTTATGAGCTACTGGTATTAAAGTTGTGAATGAGCGATTTGGTTACTGCATAAATTAGTTTGCTCTGGAGCCATCCTTCCTGAGCTAAGACAAAAATGTGTGAGCTGGATGCTAAAAAAAACTGTGAGCTAGCTCACACTAACTCAGCTCAGAAGGAACACTGATCCTGGGACCACCTGATCCTATTGCTGCTAATGTAGAGTCTAAGTTGGATTGTGAGAGATTTTATCCACAAAGTGCTTAGCAAAATGGTAGCAGCAGGCATCACAACAGGCCCCTGACCACCCGGAAGAGTTCTGCAAGTCTATACTGGGAGGGTGCAATGGTGGAGGAAAATATTGCTTCTTTGCTGCCATCACTGCCACATAGTAGGCTTTAAAATGAGCTCTACCCTGTGCCATGTTGGATTCATCCCAAGTCTTTCTCCACTGTCACTCTGGCCATCTCCCCTGTCTTTTCATCATCAGTCCCTCAGTAAATCAAGGGGCTGCCCGGGCTCTTAGACCTTAGAGGGGGTGCCTAGGTACAATCATTTTAATTGCCCAGGTTATTTCCCCATTCCAAAGGTCAACCAGGGAATTGACAGAAGCACCAAACAGGAACATCTCCTAATGCCATCTGATAACCTATTGGATCCCTCAGGCTACAGGCGCAGATCATCTTAATTGATTACCCGCGCCTGCAGAGTCTTGGTACCCCTGTAAGTCTAAACCCGTGCAGCTGGTGAACAGTCCATGACAAGGGGATCATCTTCAATCCCTTCACCTTCAGATCCCCTTCATCCTGCTCAGAGCAAAACAGCAGATCAAGTGTGTCACCTACTACCCAAGACAGGCCCACAGAGACCATGAAATCCTGAGCTGCTCTCGACAAGATAGCCTCAGCATTGATTTTGAAGTCCTCCAAGACAACCAGCCTAGGAGTCCTCAACACCATGTCCAAGACCACCTCCACCAGCTCAGGCACTGAGACAATTGGGGGGCAGGTGGGCAGTACACCAACAGAATCCCAACCCTGTCTCACAGTCTTAGCACTAGATCAGGGGTGGCCAAACTGCAGCTTGGGAGCCACATGCGGCTCTTTCACAGAGTCTAATTTAATGTTAATAAAATGCAAATTTGCATATTTTTCAATAAAAACATGTGTGTAATATTTGTTCATGTCTTGCAGCTCTCAAACATCTGACATTTATTCTGTGTGGCTCTTATGTTAAGCAAGTTTGGCCACCCCTGCGCTAGATACACATTCTTTTTTAAAATTGTGACAAACTTTTTTTCATTGTGTCCTTTCTGGTTTTGGTACCAGAACAAGTACAATGAAAATACTCTTTCTGAGAGTGACTTAGTAATCAAAGCTTATTACTATAGCAAGCTGTTACTAGATGTGACTCCAAGCACTAACAGCAGGTCCTTTTATCTGTTTAGAAACAAACTTCATCCAAAGAAGGTTTTTATAAACATGCACACAAAACATAGTAACATCTGAACAAAACTCTGGCTAACCCATTGCAGTCTGAACTGCAGATGATGTGGGTGGACAGTGGAATCTTCCTTGAAGAAAACCAAACAGAATTAAAACTGAAGATGTATTTATTCTGCAATGCTCACTTTAGTAACTGGTAATTACTATAATGCTGGAACTGATTTTCTGTTACTATAAATGTCAGATGTTGTGGGATGCATGTATTTTTGTACTTGGATGGGGTAGGAAAACCACTCAAACATCTATTAACTAGGAACAAACTTTCTTCAAGAGCAAATGTCTGTGTTCAGGAACAGAAATAAGACATGCCACAGTCTTAATATTTCAGCATAACGTGTAGAAAATCCTAAAAGAAATATTAATACTTTTGTTACTAATGTTCTGGTTCATACTTAGCATGTTCGTATTTGTCAGATTTTAAAAAAACCCTTGGAATGCAGCAGTTCCCAAGGTAAAGAAGGCACCATTAGAAAAATATTCCTGGAATTCAGAGGGCAACAGTTGCCATGTTTCTTCCACTCTCTCTGTCCTTACACGCACGGTCTTCCAATCTACAGCAGAGCATGCATGCTACAGACTATGGTCAACAATGAACTCCATACTGTAAGCATATCAGAATTATGTAATGAAGCAACAGGATGCCAACTGGTATGATTTTGTTTTACTTAATTAATGTAAACATTGTTTATTGAAAAATGTTTAGAGAACTGAAAATTGTTGCTCAGCTGACACAAGTAGCAACTGCCCACAAACAAGTACTTAGGTGGCAAATAGTAACACAAATTGAGCTACTTGTGCAGCTGCCACAGACCTAAGGAAGCTGCATACGTGCTCAGCATTCCCAGAACATGTTCTTGAGCACCCTTGGACTTTACCTCTAAGCCAATCTTCAACTGCCTCCCTGTGTCAGCTAGCTGCCATGTTTTGCCTGCTCCCTTCTCTGACCCTGGCGCTATGGCGCATGCCTCATAGCTTGCTCGCTGCTCTGCCCGCTTGCTGTAAACTGCGATAGGGAGACCGTGAGAACCAGTACTGCCAGACTGAGTTATCTGTCTGACCTTGTGACGGGGGGAGGGCTTGCGTTCCACCGTTGGTGTGAATATTTCGGCTCTCATGGGGCACTGAGACTCTCCCGCTCATTATGTAACCTCCCGCCGGGAGAATTCCCGCCCGCGTGCTCGGATTTCATTTGCTTAGCCATTTGCCTCATCTTGCTATATGAAGGGATGGTTCCGCCCCTATTGTCATTCCTAACAATAACCCTGTGGACATGGTAACAGACCTGTAGTCTAATAAAGCATAACGCTTCCCTGGAAACGTATGTGGAGATTTACGTGCTGTTGAACCTGACACCCTGCCTTCACTCCATGCCCACCCTTCCTTGCCTGGAATGATTCAAAGCACATCCTATAACAAGGGAAAATAAAAAGGCAGTATGACTTGCATCTGAAAAAGGCATATGGTTTTATTCATCTTGCTAGTATAAACAGACAAAATCTTTCAGCTATTTTCCTTTCTTCTTGAGACCAAACATTGAGACTTCTGTGACCATTGCACCATGGTCCCCTTCTCAGACATCCATGAAGGAATGGATGACAGGAAAGCCAAGTCCCAGCCTGGCTGGACTAGGCTCTTCAGAGATCGCCACACAGCTCATTATGTCAGGATGGCCTACAAAATTAGTATTGCTCTTAGGCAGAATAGAACTGGTTATCTAGTCAGCCCAACAAAAGGGGCTAGAACTACATTACCAACCAAAGCTGGGAACTCTGTTGAAAGAGGTAACTATCTATGATTGGAAGTCTGGCATGGAGCTGAGCATCATACTCTCTTATAATAATCTGGCCACCATCCTGCTTGAAAGGGGGCATATAGAACCACAACCCCAAGCCAACTGCATTCCACCTCCAACCATAGAGACCATAGTGTTACAGCCCCAGTAACAGACATTGCCTGCACAAGGCCTGTACAGGATAGCTGCACCAGCTGTTTCCCCTTCTCTACAGATGCACCTGTCAGATTGCAGTTGAACAAAGCCACACTACAGAAACACTTCAGTGTCACCCTCAAGCAACTCCAGTGAGTTGCACCCACCTGTGAGTATACCAGGATCCCCCTCTGGAGGTTATCTCAGTGCACAAAGGAGGCAGAGTGCAATACATGCAGCGCTGATGCCGAAGAATGAAGAGTCTGATACTTTTTATATATGGGGTAGAAAAAGCAGAGAGAGAAGGCTTTGCCTCCCTTTCCCCAAACAGCAGGACACAAGGGCATCCAATAAAACTGATGGGCAGTAGGTTCACACTGTATCTGATGCGTGAACCAGACTATTTTACTTTACTCCCTCCAGTTAAATCCATTTTGAAGTTCCAGCAACTGACCCTTTCTGTTTCACTGAGTAGTCAGAATGCTCATGACATTTCACATACAACATTTCATAACATCACACAAAAAAAGTAAGCCACTGGCTTGGGTAGGGGTAGGGGGACTTTCAGGAAATGCAACAGAAAGTTTTAATCTGTTTTATGCATACAAAGCAATATTTTCATTTCCCAACTTAAAGCTCAGAGATAAAATAGCATACCTAACTCAAACGGGAGCATTTGGCCGCTGTGACCTTCTTGAGCCTTGAACATATTCTTCCGTGCCAAGTTCTCCCAAGCATTCCACTATTATTGTTAACCATTGAGCTGCCCCAGCCAAAACCTACGCATAATGCAAGACTGATATTCTGGACCAGCTGGACTAATTCCACTCTTCTGAGCCACCAATGCATACTTGTATATCCCCCAATTCTTACTATTTTAAAGAAGTATATTTCTTCCAAGAGTTCTTATCAAACTAACTGTATGCTAGAATTTATCAGCAAATAGTCAGCACACACATACACATAGTAAATACACATGTGAATTTATCTATAATGATAAAATATTATTGAGCATTATTGTTGAAGAGCTGGAACTATAGCACTGTCACAGACAAAGCGATCTGCCAAACTTTTCTTTGTCACATAACTATCAAAGTTACAGAAGCACTCTTCAGGCCAAGAGCTGGCAACTCTAACTAGCATTGCAAAAGTAAAAGCAGCATCTTGAATTGTGTTGGCTAAAATAAGAGTTTACTTTAATCCCTATGAGACAGAAATTAACTGAAGTCAGAAAACTGCTGTGAGACCTAAACAATTATGACATTGTAGAGAAATACTGTTCTGTGTTATGAAAAGCCCATCAGTAAGATATCTTGGTCTGGTGATTCTGACTCAGTAAAAAATATTTGAAATATTTGAAATAATCTCTGTAAGCCTTTCAGTCATTGCTATAGCAAGACAATATATCTATTTAAGGCTCCCGTTTATCAGAAAGTCCCCTAACATTTCAATGCATTTCCAATGCATGCCAGGCATGTCAGTTACTTACAGAAACAATGAGAATCAGCATCTCTTAGTACTGGGTACCAACTCCTTCACCTGATTTAAACATGAAACCAGTGAGGCCATGTGGGCCTTCATATAAAGCAGCATAATACCCGTAAGGGTCATGAATTTTTGGCATGCAAATATGTAGCTACTTTCCACAGTTTCAGCACAGTTTGAATGTGAAGCTGAGTCCATGCAATGTCACATGGGGAAACACTCCTGCCTCATCGCCCTCATGTTTAAATCAGGCATGTCATACATGTCTACACCGGCAGCAAGTGTACTACTTTCAACTGCTGGCAGCTGGGGAGAAATGTCATTTTGAGTGCTCTCCTACATTTAAAACTCCCTGCACATAGAAAACACCACAGCAGGCAAAGAGCTGGGTTACAGCCTTTCTTCCTGATTTGCTATTTTTCTATGTCTAGCCCTGCAGGCAATTTTCTACAAGGAGGAACATTCAACAGTTTTATCCCCACCTGTAGTATGAACTAGTGCAGTCCATGCTACTTGTAAATAAGCATTCCCCTAATCACCTTTGGCAAGAATTTCTTTCAGACAACCAGGCAGGGGAGTTCTTGCAAATTATAACAGGGTTTTCTTTTCTTTTTTCTTGGAAGGCCATAAATTGTGTCACAAATGACTAATATAGATAAGTGTAGGCTGGCAGACTAGTACACCTTTTGGGGGAGGTTAACAAATCTTTATTTGCGATGCTAAACTACAGAATTCTGTCCATGTCAATTATATGCCAGAAGTCACATTTAGAACGTGAACATTTAATAGAATTGACGTAAGCAGGCATGGATCAGAAAGACTTGTAAGCAAGGGGGGGGACCTCTGAAGGAAACATGGAAAAGGACAGCAAATGAATGCCTTGATTTTAAGAATCATTAGTATCACTTCATAAAACTTCATGTGGTGTGATTTTGAAAGCCTTACATTAATTATGTGTTCTCAATGGAGTTCATTATTATTGATTAAGATGAATACCAAAACAGCCTGATCCAAACCACTGGTGCAAATGGTGGCCTATTCCATTCCAACGAGAGCAGGTTGCAGCTCTGCCACACAAGACAGAAGTGCAGAAGAGCCCAAACGAGAAGTCAGAGCTCCCTTACTATGTACGTGAAGCTAGTACAGCATTTATTAGACTTCATATCTACATCTGGACTGAAAAATTCATAAAATACCATTTGAAGGGTTAGATGGAACTCTACTGTAGAGACAAGCATTAAAGGTGTCAGGGCCAAATGCTACTTTGGTGTTGCATTTGAGTCCAGGCTTCAGCACAACAAACTCATTCTTACATCTGGGTATGAACTTTCCTGTGAACTGGGGTGCAGCAGCTCAGAAGATGAGTCTGCAATTCTGAAAGAAGATGCTGTCATAATAATTAAAAAATAGGAAGTTTACAAAAGCTTTACCAGAGTCATAAGAGCCATCATGATCATTATGTTCAGCAACAGAACTGCGTAATCACATTTTAGATTTATTATTAAAGAATCCCACAAGACAATTATGCATAAAGCCACAGGCCCTTCTCTCATTGAATCATCTGTCACTGATCAGCAGCTTTTGCTGAATGTTTCTTATTACTGGTAAAGCAAGAGAGTACAACTAAAAACCCTCTGAAGGGCACTTTTATATTTTTACTACTCTGTGGGAAAGAATTTTTGCTACAATTTTAACATCGTACTTTCTTTTATAACTCAAACTATCTGAACCTTCTTTTTCTCTTTGTGCCCCACAACCTGCACTCTCTTATCTCTCAGTCCCAATACAGCTTTAACTCTCTCCTGCTCTCTCTTTACTCAATGATAAAATCTTCTTCCTTTGCAACCCCAGCATGATAGGCCTGTAGTACTTCCCCTCTCTCAGTTTCCCACTCTCTTTTCCAGCTTCCCTATCCCTAAGTTTCTCTGCAGCCCTGTTTCTAAGTTTCCCTCTTTTAAAAAAATTATGCACCCCTGGTGGAAGGAACCCCTTTGGCCGGCCATAGATATCTCTGCAGCCTCATTTGTTACCACTAGGTTTCTGTTGTCTGCACTCTCCTTCTCAAAATACTCTGGCAGATTAGTGGTTAAGTGTACCAGACTAGTTATCTGGGAGTCCTGGGTTTGAAACCCCACCCATGCCATGGAAGCTCATTGGGTGACCTCGGGCCAGTCCTACTCTCTCAGCCTAACCTACTTCACAGGGTTGTTGTGATGAAAACATGGAGGAGAAGAGAATGCTGTAAGCTGCCTTGGGTTCTCATTGGGGAGAAAGGCAGGGTACAAATGATGTAAATAAAATAGGTAAAATAAATAAGATGAAGCAGTGAAAGCCTTGTTACACTGCTGGACAATATGACCCACAATATTCCAGTTTTCTCATTTGATCATCTTTCTAAACCATCTCCCCCTCAATCTCCTAAAGATAACAGTTTAAAATAGTAAGAAGTGCTTTATAAGCTTTTAGGAAATTCACATCCACAATAACCCCATTTGGACGGTGATTACAGTTCAGATCCTACTAAAAGGGTATAGACTCTCTGAAATACAGCACTGGGCTAGGATTTGAACCAAAGCCTTCAAACAAAACATGCTCTCCATTACCCTAGAAGTCAGTCCACAATGATTACAGTTCAGATCCTACTAAAAGGGTGTAGACTCTCTGAAATACAGCACCGGGCTAGGATTTGAACCAAGGCCTTCAAACAAAACTTGCTCTCCATTACACTAGAAGTCAGTCCACAGAGGATGTTTCTTTATTTCACATTATATACACAGAGGGTGACCAGTTAAACTCTACTGGCTATTCTTCGCAAATTAGCCCAAGTGATGGCCAAGAGGCCAACAGGAGTAGCCCTCAAATGCCAGTTTAGCACACCAGCTCTCTGGATTCGCCTCCTTCTCCAATTTCAACAAACACACACACACCCCGTTCTGCACTACTTTGGGCTTTCTATCCTTCCCTTGCACTCCCTCACAGGTGTGTTGCTCTGGGCAATGCCCAACTATTACAATTAACTTCCAGACAACCAAGATGAGTTCCTCCGGAGAAAATGGCTGCTTTGGAGAGTGACCTCTATGACACTATACCCTGCTAAGGTCCCTCCCCTCCAAACCCTGCCCCCCTGGTTCCATCCCCCAAATCTCCAGATTTTTCCCAACCCAGAGCTGGCAACCTTAATACCAGGCCTTATTTGTCTTTTTCAATATTTGTTCCCAGGATGACTGCACCCCCTCTTTGTTCCACTGTGGGGTACAGTGGCCTTAAAGGCCCATAGCTTCCTCCAAGATTTCCTGAAGCCCCAGGACAAGGATAGCACAATGAATGTTTCCAGGCAGTGCCTGGCAACCAGCAGGAGGGCTGGGGGGGCAGAGTCTTGGGATGAAAATTAAAAAGAAAAATAAGGCCTCAGCTACTTACCAGAAGTTCTGACCATAGAGTTCCTGGCAGTTCCTAGATCTACCAGGAACTGACAAGGGCAGCTCTAGCAATTACCATAGAGTTTCTGGCAATTGTTTTAGAGCTCTCTTATCACTTGTAGATAGCTCTAGGAATCATCAGGCGCTATATGGTCAGAACTTCCCACAAGTATACCAGGTAGGGTTGATAACTACCACTTAGCACCTGGAGATCTCCCACAATTATAACTAACCAAGATGAGTTCCTCTGGAGAAAATGGCTGCTTTGGAGAGTGACTTCTATGACACTATATCCTGCTGAGGTTCCTCCCCTCCAAACCCTGCCCCCCCCGGCTCCATCCCCCCAAGTATCCAGACTTTTCCCAACCCAGAGCTGGCAACCTTAATACCAGGCCTTATTTTTCTTTTTAATTTTTGTAGCCAGGGTGATTGCACCCCCTCTTTGCTCGCAGTTTCTGCCCACTGATCAAATCAGCATCATCAGCAGGCAAGGCTGGAGGTCTCCCACCATAGGCAGGCAAATGGGAACCCTGGGCACAACACGGTTTGTTATGGTGAAAGCTGAGGCATTCCCCAATGCCAGGAACAAATTTGGTAGTAGTGTGCTGGTGGATCAGTCCCCTTCACTTGGGGTACCATCCAGGGGACTGACAGCAAGACCCTGTCCTGTTAGAAGAGGATCTGAGATCATGGGTGTAAGCTTGTGATAACACCAAGAGTGCCATCACACCTGGTCACAGGATGTCCCACTATACCTGGAAATTCATCTTCTGCGTGCTCATTGGCTCTTAGAGGACCACACACACATAAGCGGACTGGACACCTCATCCAGCACCTCATATGCTTTCACCCTAGAACTAACTCTATTAGTTGTCTGAAAAACTATAGGGTGTTAACTATAATGAAGAAAAGAAAGAAAACCTGCCACTTTCTACCTGTTGTTTTGATCTGCAGCTTGTTCAGATGATCATTTAAAATTAAAAAGTTAGCATATCTCTCTGAAGCAGTTCTGATAGAGATGATGTCATAGAAATATGTATTCTTAGTATGTTAACAAGATCTATAACACAGAACTCCTCAACACTCCTTAACCATTTTTTTTGTTAACATAACCAGGAATGGTGAAGAGTAGAACAACGACAGAGACTGGTTACTTCACTTTCAGTGTGTGTGTGTGTGTATACACACACACACAGAATGTTGTCTAAGGACCCATTCATATTATTAGTCTGGCACAGTGATTCTGTGAGCTGAGTGGGGTTGGACTGTTTGAGACATCCTGAAGCAGTTACATGTATCCTCGGTTCACAACTCAGCTTATATTTACTGCCCCATTAGTCAGTGCACTTTTGGGAGATGTGTAGCAGACATGGAGTGAGTGAGAACCTGTGCATGTGGTGAAGTAGTCATATTTTATGAAGTTTTATTTCTGCTTTACTGTTGTTACCCGCCTTGGGAGAAAGGTAGGTTTATAAAAGTTTAAATAACCAAATAAGTGCCAATTGTAGTCTCACACACAAAACTAAGCCTTGGTTAGCACAGTTTGTGTACTCACCATACCAATTAAATAGTGTCATATGAATCAGCCTAAAGCCACCCCAGTGACATCGTGACTAGAAATAGAAAGATGACTGAATAAAGCATTATGCTCATGGAAAGGCCCTTGGTGTGAACAGCACAGGTACTTATTTCCAAAGACGTCCTGCCCAAAGTTGTATCACTAAAACAGCTATTCACCTTTGTTTTAAGTCCTTGGCACTAGAGCCTGACACAGCTGTTGGTCAATTACTATCTTCTAAACCAAAGAATCATGTCACAGCCCGAAAGGATTGTTGCTCGGTCCTTCAAAACTTCCTTGAAGACTAATTTCTTTTAAGCTACTATACATTCAGGGAGCATTTCACACTAAACCTACCCATGGAGACTCACTGGAGCACTTCCAATGGGGCTTAACCAGGGGGAGGTGTATAGCAGCTAAGCCCCCATACCAGGACTTATCCCTAAAACATGTAATAACAATAAAAAGGCCTTTATTCATGTGCAAAGTGCTGTTTTAATTTGCGTAGAGCACATTTGCAGAGTGTACCTTTCTTGTTGATGTGTATTCTATCAGTGTACACAACTGCTGGGATTACAGTTGAACTTTTAAAACAGACGGAACAATTTTCAGACAGATGTGAGATTTTGCATTTCAGAGTCTTAGGAGATAAAGCAGGGCATTAATACTTGGTTCCAAATATACCACTTGGCGATTTGGAGTGCACCCTCTGAACAGCAGGTGGGACTAGCTCTATCAGTGACACAGTGCAAAAAGCAACACAGCTTGAGGCAGGAAAAGTTAGGAGAAAGAGAAAATTCTCAGTACACACAGACCATTTTCAGAGGTGACACTAAAAATGCCTTTTGTTAGTTAGAAAGGAAATACCAATAACTAGCATTTATATAGTACTTTTGACATTATCATCCCCCTTGACATTACATTATCTTGTTGTAACAACAAGGCCGTAAAGCCTGCAGTACAGATGCTGAAAGACTGTGGCCTGCTTAGGGCCAGCAAGTGAGTTCATTGCAGAGGTGAGATTCAAACCAGGGAATCCTGGTTCATAACTCTGAGGTGTCGATGACATGGGATGCTGGGCATTCTGAGCTCCTGGCCTGATTCAGATCAGAGGTGTTGAGTCCCGGGCTATTTTCTTAGCATGGAAACAGCCCCAGACAGCTGCTGTTTGCCTCACTGGGGTACACTAATGGGTACGCATATCAGGATGTGTCTCTTCCCCCATTGAGGTAAACAGCAGCTTCCTGGGGCCTTTTCAAGATGAAAAAGCAGCAAAGAAGGGAGAAGGCTCAAACTCCTACTCTACTCCCTGCACATCCCAGCTGGAAACAGATGCCTGGGCACATGGTGTTTTTTTTTTAAAAAAAGCTGGGAGCTCTATTCACAGAACTCCCAAATATCACATGCAGCTGAGCCCTTAGCCACTATGCTACATCAGCTCTCTATTGCAGGACAGAAAGCAGACAAAAAGGCAATATTAAGTCTTCCTTCCATCCAGTATAAAAGTTTTATACATCTTTTAAACATGCACCTAAAAACGTGAAGTGTACATGCAACAACACACCTGTGTTAAGGGCACACCTGTCAGGAAGCTAGGCTTGGCTGCAACTCCTCACTGAGTGTACTTATGATTGTACACCTGGGTTTGCTTCAGCAAATTACACATTACCTGTATATCAGTGATACCTTTATCTTTAAAAAAACCCACCTATATAGCTGCTGATACTGGAATCTGAAAGCAAGAACCAGCAGGAGTTTTCATGCCATATAGTCACTGACAACCACACTTCCCTTCCCTACTGTTTCTACGCTGGGGGTGGTGGGGGACAGGGGGAAATATTCTAGTACCTGTACAGTGCAGGGTAACTGAACTACAAATACTGGAATAACAAAAGCGAGTCTTAGATGTGAAACACTTTACATCTACATTTGAATTTCCTATGAAGGAACTGCCACCCTCCTCCCATGCTGAAGCATCATTTGTGTAGACAGCCTGATGTACCATGCTAAAGAATCCTGAATAACTAGCAGCACCTGGGTCCTTAGCCACATCCAATGCTCCCTCTAAGCATTGGAGTCTTGTGAGCAAAACTTCTACTTTGTGAGCTACCAGCATTAAAGTTGTGAGCGAGCGATTTGGCTGCTGCATGAATTAGTTTGCTCTGGAGCCCTCCTTCCTGAGCTAAGGCAAAAATGTGTGAGCTGGAGGCTAAAAAACTGTGAGCCAGCTCACACTAACTCATCTTAGAGGGAACAGGGACCGGCCAGGGACCGACCTACCTGAGGGACCGCCTTCTCCCATACATACCCCAGAGAGCACTACGGTCCGGGGCCCAACACCGGCTGACTATTCCGGGCCCCAAGGTCGCAAGGCTCACCAGGCTCCTTACTGGTGGAATGAGCTCCCGGAGGAGATCAGGGCCCTGCGGGACCTTTTACAGTTCCACAGGGCCTGCAAGACGGAGCTCTGCCACCAGGCCTTTCAATAGGAGCCGCCACCACTGTTAACACCAATGATCCTAGCGAATGCTTGGATCTTAGATCTGGCCCTGACATATCGCTAGGCCTTCCGGTGCGAGGATGATGAGCTGTGGAACAACGCAGAATGAGATCTGGAAGCACACCATCTAATTTGTAGTACCGTATGCACTTTATTGTTAACTGTTAACTTATGTTTTAAATTATTTGTTATGAGATTTTATAGAGTTTTTAAGTTTTATGTATGTCAATCAGGTACATTGTACCGTTTTGTTAGCCGCCCTGAGCCTGCTTGCGGGATGGGCGGGGTATAAATATAATAAATAAATAAATATAACACTGGCCACATCTAGTGCAGATTACAAAGGCCAAGTCTGTAACTCTGAACATGCATTCAGAAGGATAAGTGTCTGTGGGGTCTCTTAATTGTGTGGGGGTGGGTCTATCACTGCTGCCTTTCTTCTTTTTAAGGCAGAGGCATTGAAGGCAACTAATCAATACCCTCTTCTTGAGAGGGAGAACAAAGCGCTTTTCAAAAGCGCTTTTCAGGGGGTCAACCGGGCAGCCCCCCCCCCCCCACTGATGACAAGCGTCGCTAATGAGAGCCGTGCTAACGGAGAGCCCCGCTGAGCCGTGCCTCACTCACCTGCGTTGTAGAAGCGGTCCAGCACGGCCGTCTCACCGAAGTCCAGCTTGCCGAAGTGCAAAGTCTGCAGGTCGGCGCCGACCGCCTCGCACGCCTCCCGCAGGCTCTGCAGGGCCCCGCTCTCCGCCGCCTGTAGCAGCCCCGGGCTCGCCTCGTTGATCACGTAAGACACCGTCGTCCTCCTGGTGCCGCCGCCGCTGCTTTTGGCCCGGGCGGCCGAGTCGGTAGCCGGGCAGGTTGCGCCGCTGTCCTCGTTCCAAAAGGTGCCAGGCGGCGGCGCGCCTGGGCCGGCCAGGAAACCCCGGGCCATTCCTTCGCCCGCCGCCGGCGCTCTTCTCCCGAGCCCATCCTCGAAGAGGAGCGGGCAGCCGCCACCAGTGCCTGGCGGGCTGGGCACGGAGAAGCTGATGACCCCCTCACTGCTGTCGCTCATGCCCGCTCTCACACCTCTGCTTCCACAGGACGCGACTTTAGGCACATGCCGAACCGCCTCCGCCGCCACCTTCTCTTCCTCCCGACCTGACTTCCTTTCTTCAGCGACGCGCTGCTACCGAACGGCGAAGAAAGAGGGGCGGGAAAGGATCCCTTCCTCTGCCTCACAGTGCAGCAGAGCCGAGGGTGGCGCGACTTCCTCCGGTGCCCGCCAAAGCCACCATTGCGCACGGTTTTCCTGAGCTCCGCCGGCGTGCCAGGTTGCCGATCAGCTCACTTGGCAGCTGTGGGCGCCTTCGAAGAGCATGCACCAGCCTGCCTCGTCCTTCCGACAGCGCTTCTTCTCTCCCTCTTGACCAAACAAACCGCCGCCGTCTGCGCGAGCGCGGCTTTCACAGGCACGCAGCGTGCACCTCTCCAGAGATCGGGGTGTGTGGGGGGAAAACCCGGCCACTTGTTGCATTGCTACTGTGTACACGGTGCAGAACTGCCAGCAGCCGGCCCACGACAAGCCCCGCCTTTCTGCCTCAACCACGCCCCCTGCCTAGTAGTATAAGAACTGCGCATTCTTTCCTGCGCTTGTAAACAGAACATAAATCCCGAAGTTTAGAGAGCAGAATGTGCCCAGCTTTTGAAGCGGAAAGGCTCGCCGGCATTGTAAAGCGCCCTCTGCTGTTCCTCTCCCAGGCTCATTCTTTTTGCAGTAGGCGGCTGCTTTTTAAAAAATCTTTACAGAGGCTAGAAGAGCTGACCTCTCTGACGTTTCCTGAGTCAATGTATGCTTCCACTATCCATTTCCAAGTAGAATTCCATTGTGATTTCCTTGCTGGAAGAGAAAACGATAAACGTTACTCTAAAAGTAATAGGGAGTATTACACAAAGTTTAAACACTACTAATTATTCTTATTTGACTTAGTAAAAGGTAAAGGTTTCCCTTGCTATCTAGGGGTGGTGCTCATCTCCGTTTCCAAGCAAGTTGAAGAGCCAGCGCTGTCCGAAGACATTTCCGTGGTCATGTGGCCAGCATGAGTAGATGCAGAGGTGCAGGGAACGCTGTTACCGTCCCACCAAAGCGGTGTCTATTTATCTACTTGCAATTTATTTCATTCAAACTGCTAGGTTGGCAGGAGCTGGGGCCAGAGATGGGAGCTCACTCCATCATGCGGCACTAGGGTCTCAAACTGCCAAGCTTGCTACTGATCTTCCAGTCTACAACTCAGCGTCTTAACCTCTAAGCCACTGTGGCTTAGACTTAACACCTGTTTAAATGCATCTCTCTTGGACTTATTCCCCTAACATTATGCAGGACTGCCCAGAGCCACCATGCCCCCTCTGAAAAAGATTCCACCTCCCCCCCCCTTATGACTATAATCCAAACCAAATATCATAACAAAACAAATCCTTTGGCTTGCTGTTACCATAAATCTATAGTAATAAAAGAATTGTCCATGCTTGTTATTTATTTGGTGGTGGAAAGTGCCTTCAAGTCACAGCTGATTTATGGCAACCCTGTGGGGTTTTCAAGGCAAGAGATGTTCAGAGCTGGTGTGCCATTGCCTGCCTCTGCATCATGGCCCTATTTACTTGGTTTATATCCCACCTTTCTCTCCAGTGGGGACCAAAAGCAATTTACATCATTCTCCTCTCCTCCATTTTATCCTCACAACAACCTTGTGAGGTAGGTCAGGCTGAGAGTGTGTGACTGGCCCAAGGTCATCCAGCAAGCTTCCATGGGTAGAGTGGGGGGTCTGAACCTGGGTTTCCCAGATCCTTGTCTGACACTTTAACCACTACACCACACTGGCATGCATAACTAATCAGAAAATAAAGCTGAGAGACTCAAAATTGGTCACCAGCTTCAGGGTGGTTGTGGGAATTCCAGGGCCAAAACTGAAAGGCATGGGAAAATCCTAGCCCAGGTGAGACAAACCACGACCACATTGTGCTATTTGCAACAGAAGCTAAGGGTCTTTGTGGTGGGCATAATAAATAATGCTACATGTTTGAAATCTGGTCACCAACCCCAGAATGATGATGAAAATGAAGGGAACTGGCGCATCCTGAACTAGGCTTATCTTCACAACAGACAACATATAATAAGACGGCATTTAAGCAACCTGTCATGTGTCTCTAATACTCAGATCCCCAACCCGCCATGGAAGGTTGCTGGGTGACACACTCTCAGCCAGACCTACCTCACAAGGCTACTGTGAGGATCAAATGGAAGCCAGGAGAACAATGCAGCTTTGGGTCCCCAATGAGAAGAAAGATTGGGTATGGTATTTGGTATAAACCTAATTTTAATGATATTAAAAAGCTTACATCATTTGTCATATAGCAAAGTAGCCTTTACAAAGGGCTATCAGATCTTCCACCAGCACAATAATGATGAACGATCCAGTGCCTGACCTGGGAGTAGTAACTTCTGTTCCACATGTATAACCACTAAAACAGATTAAAGTTCCATTACCATGCATGTAAAGGGTGGAGGAGGGGGGAAGCATCCCTTTAATACTTTGTTAGATCATGGGGAAATATTAACAAAGGTTTGTTACTGCTCCTAAGTACATTCTATCGCCAAGCAGGATAGGGATGAGAAGGTCCTGAGACCAAGAAGGGAAAATAAAGGGGGGGGGCATGGAAAAATTAGTTGGAGGTAGATAGAAATGAATGGGAGAAAGTGAAAAAGAGGGAGATAAAGTAAGGAAAAGAGAGGGAAAGGTTGTTTTATCTAGTTGCAACTCTCTAACCACCCAGCCCCATAGCTAGATGGTTTTTTTTTGGGGGGGGGGATGATGTCACTTTTGACATCACAAAAAATAATAAAATAAAAATAGAAGAGCCAGCTCCCTGGAAGAGGTGAGAAGGACGGGAACATAGCAAGGAAGCTGATGTCGCGTCACCCCCTCAGCAGAAGAGCCACTCTTCTCCTTTGTGGGGCCTCCAGGCTGCTGCAGCAGCTGCTGGGCCTGTTTCCATAGTGGCTGATCCCCTGTATGGCACAGGGGAGGCCGTGGCGGAGGAAGGGCCTGGGCCTACAGCAGCATCCTCCCCTGTCCTATCCAGTCATGTACCTGGTGGGGAGTGGGGCTGCACCCACTTCTCCTGCTGCAAGAGAATCACACAGGGATCACAGCGGGCAGGAGGAACTCCGGCGGCCCATCTGAAAAGCTGAATATGTGGAGCCGCTGCCATCGCCACTCTCCCTGGCTGCCCACTAGGGTAAGAAGTGCGGTGCACTGGTGGGTGGGTGGATCTGGCATCCTCCCAGGGTGGAGGTATTGCAGATTCAGGAGGGGTGCCATCCCCACTGCCCCCGCCTAGCTATGGCACTGTAAGTACTGCTTTGCCAGATCTGGCTGAGCTGGGTGCAAGGAAAGGAAGAGAGAAAGGCTGGATTATTGGAGAAAATGACCTTGGTTAGCAGGCTGCAGTCCAACAGTTAGTGTAGCAGCCATCAGCCAGGGTTGTTTGTCTTGCTCCATTGCTGGCTTGGCTGATGGGTTTAGCATGATCTGTTAGGCAAGTTTGCTTCAGTATTAGAGAAAGGCAAGTCTAGCCAATAGTAGCATGCCTTTTGGTATGCTCAGACTTCCCTGCACCCCTAATGGCTGCAGCCAGAATTGCATCAAAAATAAATGGAAAGATGTTTGGCTGGATGCAGCACGATGCTGGCTTCAAGGGCCCTCCAGCTGACTTGGGCCCCATGAATTTTGTCCCCTCAGTCCCCCTTTGTTGGCAGCCCTGACATTATGGCATATCTTATACAGTGTCACAAGGATTAAGTTTACTTGAAAGAAGAATTTACTTCCAAGTGACTGTATACAGAGCTGGAATTTCACAGGAATTAGTGCCCCCATAGATCAATGGCTGACAAAGTGGGCTCTAGTCCACAAAAGTTTAAGCTAAAATGCAAACACAATAGTATTAAGTGCCACAAGCCTCCCATGTCTCTGTCCCCCCGCATTGTGTTTCCAGTAAGTGATATCATTAAACCCAGGTCAAGAGAACTAAATGATACAGTGAAGACAATATGTTTGAATGCCTCCCATATAAAAAATTCCATGCACATAGAAAATCTGTCCTTCAAGGACAAGGATTCTAGCTTAGCCTTTTGCTAACAGGCTAGTTTCCCATTTTTCAAATATGCCACCCCACCTCCAGTCTGAAATAGTACTGTATAGCAACAGATGCTGCTGATGGTGCAACAACTTCATTCTACAGAAAAAAGAATATTGGGAAATAGGGTGTATTTTTTGAACCACCCTGTACTCCCTGCAGCAGGCTTTGTTAGAGGTTCTGCAATCCTTTGGAACAGTGAAAGCATGTCATTGAAAGTGCATGTTGCTGGTGGTAGCATGAGGAAGTGAGAACACATAACTGACACAGACTCTGTTTCTGTGTGTCCTAGGCAACTGGAACCACTACTTTCCATACAGTAGAAAAAAGCTTGTCTGGAGAAAACAGCTGAAAAAAGACTTCTTTCCTCTAGTTTGGCAGGCACGATATCGATCTACCTACCTTGGCAACCATTACACTCTGTTTATCCCACCCAGGAGTGCAGTTCTAACTTACCTCCTCGTGGTGTACTCTAGAACTTCTGGCTGACAGACAATCGTAGGATCTCCTGGCTACACTACACACATGGAAACAATCAAACAATCCTTCCCAGGACGACTTGACAAAGGGGTATAAGAGACTCTGCCAAATGAATATTGATGGTATAAGCAAGTCTAAATGCCAATACTTGTCGCAAATCTGACAGGCCAATAAAATAGATTTAGCTCTTGTTCAAGAAACTCATCTTGATAATTAAAATCAAGCCTGCCACAGTGGGATATGATGTTATTAGCATCACATACGATCATACCTATGGCATAGTGACTTATGCCAAAAGCAACATTGAAAATGTGAAGCTGGTATTGACCAATGCCCACAATAACATCCACACAATCGTAGTAAAAGTTGGGGAAGTACATGTTGTCAATGTTTTGAAACCTTGTGCAGTTTCACGGCCAGAACATATTCTATCAACTTACTTTCAGCCTTCTGTATATGCTGGTGACTTTAACAGCCACCATGGAAATTGGAGTTAATGATAAGAACAATGAGGCACTTGTCGACTGAGCTGAAGAACATGGCTTGCTTCTTCTTTTTGATGCTAAAGAAAGAGGCACCTTCAGATCAGCAGCAATGAATAGAGTCTAACCCTGATTTAACATTTGTTTCATCTGACCGAAGAAGTCAGTCCTTGCCTATATCCAGATGTGTTCTTAAGGCTTAAGGAGCCAGTTTGGTGTACTGGTTAAGTGCGCGGACTCTAATCTGGGAGAACCGGGTTTGATTCCCCACTCCTCCACTTGCACCTGGCTGGATGACCTTGGGCAAGCCGTAGTTCTGGTAAGAGCTGTTCTTGAAAAAGAGCAGTTTCTGTCAGAGCTCTCTCAGCCCCGCCTACCTCACAGGGTGTCTGTTGTGGGGAGGGGAAGGGAAAGGAGTTTGTAAGCCGCTCTGAGACACCTTTGGGTAATGAAGGGTGGGGTATAAATCCAATCTCTTCTTCTCTCTCTCCTTCTTTCCCACACCACCGCCAGCATTGACCTGTAATCCTCAAGTTAGGAATCCAAATACCAGTTATCAGGTCTTTTCCAAGACCATGATGGAACTTTAGGAGGATGAATTGGAAAGATTTCAGTGAAGATCTGGATAGGTGTCTTAGATGGGTCCCTCCAACACATAATAACTACCACCAGTTTGTGAGAACTATTATATCTACAGCCAAAGTGGAAAGGCACCAGGCTTTGATTGCATCCATAATGAGTTCCTGATCAACAGTGGCACGTTCAGTAAGAAATGGCTCACAGAATTTCTCACTGACTTCATGAGAACAGGAAGACTCCCAGGGGAATCCAAGAAAGCAAAAATAGTTGCTAACTCTGAAACCTGGAAAACCAAAACATCTGGTGGAAAGTTATAGGCCTATTTCCCTTCTGTACTCCTGTTATAAACTCCTCGATATGCTAATCTTGAACAGAATCAGTGACAGAATTAATGAACGTGTCCCTATAGAGCAAGCAGGATTTAGACCCCATCGTAGTTGTGAAGACCAGGTTCTCATTTTACAACTTTCACTGAGGCAGGGTATCAGCAGTGTCTTAAGACAGAAGCAGTTTTTGTCAATTTGACTGCTGCTTATGACAGTCTGGAGGGATAGTCGGCTGTACAAGTTTTTACAAGTGTTCCCCTGCAGAACAGTATTTAGACTCCTAAACAACATGCTGAGTGATAGAACTTTCGAATAATTATAGGTCTGTCAATCAGCAAGCAGAAGAAACTGAATAACACTCTACCCCAGAGCTCAGTCCTCACTCCAGTTCTTTTCATTCTATGCATCTCTGATGATACTGAGACAATATCCAGGAAGTTTGCTGATGCTGATGACATGGTGATTGCAGTAAGGTACAAATCAATTGAAAGGACTGAGGAAATACTGACTAGGGACCTTGACATTTTGGATCATTACTACTGTAAATGACGGCTTATCCACAAATTTAACCACTTCACTGCTTACTCCCAACTCCAAATCATTAATGAACAAGTTAATGAACAAGCCAAGGTAAACAATATCTATTGGGTCCCCCTTGTCCACATTTTTGTTCACCCCCTCAAAGAACACTAACAGGTTAGTGAGACAAGATCTTCCCATCAGAACCCATGCTGAGTCTGCCTCAATAGTGTTGGCTACCCACGTTGTGCCCCATTGTTCCCCCACATCTACGAAGACAAGATGCTTTTCTTTCTGAATATAGAAAGATCGCTGAAAACAGAAAGTTGCCTATCCACAAAGACATGGCTGACTTGTGTTGTGAGAAAAATGTTTTTTCCCACACTCCCCCTCTGGTTCGTGTGTCCCCTGAATGTTGCCTCCTTACCAAAGGCAGAGGTGTAATGTTCCCCAATCATGGGAAATAAACTGTCCTTTGATGTTATCGCTGAGATGGGGTGTGTGAACTCCTGTACCTCAGGAAGTTAGTTTGTCTTTTGGATTGAAGTCTGCCAACTTCCCAAATGGCCACACATTTTATTGCCTAGGAAATTGGGGGTATTGGCAAGTCTCACATCTGTGGAGATTTCCTGGGAAAGGAATGTTGACCAAGAAAGAGATTTGCTTGGAACAGGGTTTGCAAAGAATCATGGGGTTTGATTCAAACAGGCCAAGGCTGTCTGCTGTTTTTCTAGCAATGACAGAGACAGGTACATGGATTTTATAAACTATTTGGTTCATTTTAAACCCAAACCTTCCATATTTCTAAAATTTCTTACCACAGTTTGGGCCTACCCCGACTAAGATCCTGACACCCATCAATAAGATCTGCACAAATCCTGCAATCACAAAATTTCAGTCTAGGGAATGAATGGTTGCAAACATGGATGCAATCAGTTCCACCCACTATTCATAGCCTGATAAACACCAGCAAGAGGCGCACAGGATTTGACTTGCCATGTAAAATATGGAAGACAGCTAACAGAATATGAACAGGCTTTTGGCAGCTGTGCAGACCTGTTGTTTAAATGCAGGGCTGGCCTGAGGTGCTTCTGTGCCCTAGGCAAGGCTCACTTGTGGCGCCCGCACCCCCTTAGCACAGATGCCAACCTCCTGGTGGGGCCTGGAGACCTTCCAGCTGGCAGCCTCGTTGCCTGCCCTCTCCTACCCCGGAGCTCCATCGCCTAGGCTGGATGCCGCTGTCCAGCCTCCAGCAGCTTCCCGACCCTTGCCTGGAGGTATGTGGGCAGCCGACTGCTCCTCTGTCTCCCGGAGCCAGAGGGAAGATGAAGCCTGCACAGGAGACACCGGGTGGGAGACAGAAGAGACCGCAGAGGGCCGCCGAAGCCAGGCTGCAGGAGCCACATCGCCTTCCCAGCTCACTGGCCGGCTGGTCATTGTAGCCCTCGATCCACAGCGCAATCTCGGGAGAGGAGGATCCTCTGGTGTGTGTGTCGCGCAGAGCTCCAGGTGCCCCCCGTCTCTCCCTCCCTCTGGGCAGGGCTAGAAGCTACCAGCCGAGGCCTTCTCTCGCGCTCTTGGGGACTGCCCGGCCGAGGGCGAAGCAAGGCAGCTTTCCTTTCTTGCAAAAGGCGAAGAACAAAAGTGCGGGGGAGGGGATTCCTCAAGCCCGAATCCAGCGCGCTGGCTGCCAAGAGGCGCTGCCCAACCGAGGCCTTTTGGGTCTCTCACAGCCCCCTCCCAGCTGGGACAAAACCCACCGCCCCCTCCCTCTTGGGGGCAAGGACACTTCTCTCTCCGCCCCCCCCATTCGATGCCCGGCTGCCCTCCCACTTCCCTAGACGCCGAAGGACGCCTATATTAGTATTTAGGGGGATTATCCAATTGGTCTGCATACCTGTTTTTTTTATATATATATTATTTTCTTACTACAAACACTAACAATTGTCTGCCGCGTCACAGGCCGCCCCTATCAACTTTATATATTTTACAGTATTATATACTTCCTGTGTGTAACTCTGCCATATGATAAATAATAAATAAATCCCACCCAGATCAGAAATATGGTGCAAACCAAGGACTCTGTATGAGTGGTAACAGTTTCCAAAATCATGCACTATCTTTTCTATTCCTGTTTTTATTTACACAGAGTTACACCCTTCTAAGCTCATTGACTTCAGCAGACGTAGAAAGGTGGAACTCTGCTTAGGACTGCACTGTAAGGTGGCAAGATTAAGCAGGCCAACTCAGAAGTAAGTCCTATTTTATTCAGCGGGGTTACTGCCAAAAAAGTGTTCTGAGGACTGAAGCCTTTAGGGCAGCTTTTCTTCAGTGAAATGCCAAGATGATGTCTCATATCTCAGCGGATTGTTGAGAGATACAGTTGGTTTTAAATTATTCTGCATAAACAGTTGTATAGACTTCCTTTTAAAGCATCCAAGGAAAGAGATTCATCAACAGGTTATTTGTTCCATGTTCTTTAAGATTTCCCAATTTTTTAACCTGTGTCACAGTAACCCTAGCTAAACTAAAATGAAACCCTTAGCCTTCCTAAGCATTAAATAGATGAAGAATGATTTGTGTCCTTCCTTGCGCTGAAAAGGAGAAAATATTTTCTTACTGGATCACACAGAAGGGTAGGGGTAGGTGCTTATGCTTCCCTTGCAATTGAATGTACTTTTGCAAGGTCAATTTCACACAATAGCTAGGGATGCCAGCCTCCAGGTGGGACCTAGGGATTCCGTGGAATTACAGCTCACCTCCAGACTAGAGAGATCAGTTCCCCTAGAGAAAATGGATGCTTTGGAGGTTGGACTGTATGGCACTGTAATCCACTGAGGTCCCTGTCCTCCTCAGGCTCCATCCCCAAATCTCCAGGAGTTTCCCGACCTGGATCTGGCAATCTTATCCTCCCATCTCCCACTGGTAACCAGGGGGGACTTGGCAACCCTAGCTCAGCAGCTATTGTAATTATTTATATTTAAGCCCTTGACAGATTAAAACGTTTTACCTTGTGTTGAGTCCTCAATGCACAAGGCCCCTCTTCTTTCTTAAAACATCCTCATGTCAGATATTATTTTATTTATATGTGGTACTGTGTTCCTTTATTGATGTGTGTGTTGCTCATAGATATTTCTAAATAACACCTGAATGATCACAAAAAAATAAAAAGGGGAACAATTGGAATATGGTGTGATCTCCTGTGAGATTACATTCTCCGTTGATACAATATGACCAGCACGGTCATGATACTTCATGGGGCATGGTCTCCAAACACAGCCATAATAAATGCTGCTAAATTGATGTACAACTAGGAAAAAACCAGAGCAGAGGGTATGGGATAAACAACATGAGGGGGAAAAGTCTAGAGTAACTATTTTGGTTTCCTGCACATAGGAAAAGTAGCATGTGACTACAAGTGTGTTTGACAAAGAAGTAAATTTGGCAACATCTCGAGTTATATAGAGTTGCTGGATGCCAACTTTACACTGCAGGACCAAGAGCTTACATGTTTGCACTGGCACAGCTCTGTTTAGATGTACGTAGCTGATAACTGGCAATGTAACAAATATGAGATCCGCTCCTACACAGTAATGAGGGCGCTGATCTCAGAATCGTGCTGAAATCCCAGTTCAGCTTTGGATTTTGTTACCTCTCTATTTCAGATGCCCAGCTGTAAAAAGGGAACAAGTCAAGACTAGCTTGACAATTGCCAAGGTCTTTCGCATCCTGGAAAATGCTATATATAACTGAAATCTGGAAACAATTTCTGCACAGTTCATGCCTCTTTAGAAGAAAATGTCAATTTATAATATAATATTGCTTCTTTGCTAAACTGACTGGGAGTCCAAGCTCACAATCAGGCAGTATAATCACATGTGTATATGTAGCAAACAAAATGTACATCTAAAACATCTTCTAATTTTATTTTATGAGCTATTTTCATCTTTCTAAAACTGAAGTCCTTCTTCTGCAACTGGCAGCCAATGAAATGCGTACTTTGCCCCACAACTGTCTACTCAGGGTGAACTGGCTATTAAAACACTGGGAAAAGTCCTGGTGAGCCAATGGCCTGGAGGGGACACCTCCCCTCCAGGGACCACCCTGTCCACAAGCAAGGTATGG
Organism: Gekko japonicus; assembly: GCF_001447785.1. Taxonomy (NCBI): domain Eukaryota; kingdom Metazoa; phylum Chordata; class Lepidosauria; order Squamata; family Gekkonidae; genus Gekko; species Gekko japonicus. The sequence continues at coordinate 53,135 of NW_015171571.1, read as the reverse complement.
CCCTCATGAGCTGTCACTGCAGTGAGTCAGCGGCCCTCAACCCATGTGGGGCAGGCGAGCAGCAGTACAAGTGAGCAAGCTGGCTGTATGAGCCCAGTGCAGGGTGGGTGAGCAGCTGCGCCAAACAAACTGGGTGCACGTGCCACTGTACTGAGCCACCCTTTGCACTCCCCCACCTCTGTTGGGCAGGGCTGGGCTGGGGTACTTTCTAGGGCTGTTTTTGCTTCCCGGTCCACCCATGTGTTTACTTGTAGGCACTACAGGTATTATATCTAATTCAGGCCTTGATTCTATGCAGGATTACTCAGAAATAATTCCCACTGTGATCAAAGGAGACTTGTAGCCTGTGGGTTCAATATATTGAATGCTGAAGGACTTCTGTCTGAGTAGCATGCATAAATTTGTAGTTATATATAACTACAAAGACTATAAAAGTGAGGGGAGTGCATGGAGATACTAAAACTAACATGTGAAACTACAAGAATAAAGCAAGGATCATATTATCATCAAACAAACATATTTGTCTTCCTACAATTTACCAATAAAAAAATAAGAGAATGACACTCAATGCCTTCTTACCATAATATAGCTAACGTGAGCCCTTTTAATCATATATTGGGTACATTATAGCCTGTTATTTTTATATATCCAGTAAACTTTCAGAACTGCATTAGATTACAAAAATTTATTATTATCTCCTGTGTTTATTTTTTTCACATTTCAGCTTAACTTTGAGGGTTTGGGGAGCCGCTACTCCTTTTTCAGAGTCAGAATCTTCTGGAGAGCTACCAGACTTGCTTGAACTGTCCTCAGACTCATGATCCCTTTTGTCTTCTACTTGTGTGTTGTCCTCTGTTTTTCCTTTGTCTTTAGCTGCTCCTTGTTGTTGTTCCAAGAAAGTCTTTGCTTTCTGGGCAGAGTCAATTTTCATATTTTTGTCGTTATAGTTGAATATAAGTCCTTCTGGGAATGTCCATTTGAAGGGAATGGAGTGATTCTGCAGAAAAGAAGTTAAATTTTTGTATTGTCGTCTCCATTTTCGTATCTCAAATGGAATGTCTTTCAAAATCCTTGTTTCCTCGTCTTTAATTTTCAGAGGGTTCCCAGTTGTCCCTTTCAGGATAACATCTCTAGTTGATCTTTTAGAGAATTTAACAAATATTTCACCAGGTAGCTTGTTTTTCTTAATGAAGTCAGAGTAGGTTCAATAGACCAGGTCGATATCGTTTTGTAGTACATCCACTTTAATATCTACCACTGGTGCCAATGCTTCACTTAATAGTTCTTTTAAATTCACCCCTTTCTGTTCTGGGATACCTTGAAAATGTAGAAGATACATAGATTTCTCCATTTGCAGCTATAAGAGTTGTTCTTTATTAGAGACGTGCTCTTTTTCCATGACCTCCAGTCTCTGTTTAACATCATCTGTCTTAGCATCAACTTGTTTAATAGCTTTATCTGTTCCATCTTTTGTCTATTCCCATAAGTCGTTTCTGGAAACAATCAAGTTTGTTATTTATGTTAGACATCTGGTCCAGCAGAGGGCACAACGCTGCTGCCATCATATTAGGGAAGTCAGTAACTACCTCCGGATTAAGAGTAGAAGTCACTGAATGGGTAGTTCCTGGAGAAGGTATTTTTTTTCAATGCCATTTTCTCTCCTCTTCCCGACATTTTTACATAATGTAAAATCCGTTTAAACAGACTAAAAGTTCATCGATTTCACTGCGCTTTAGGCTATTTTGTAACCCCTTTGCTTGATTTAAGATTTTCTTGTCGCCACCATCGCTTTTACTTTCAAACTGCCGCTTGAGTACTGCTACTTTTCATGGGGGGAGTCCCCCTCTCCACCCCTCCCTCTACATCAGCTTGATGCTTTAGTGCCATTTCTCTGTTTTGCTGGCACAAGTAGCTTAGGGGGGTTGCTTAACTCACACTTCATTCAGTCACTTAGTGACTTCTTCTAACTGCGGGAAGATCAGTAACGATGGATCACTTGCCTGCTTCGTCTGGTGTGCGCCTCTGTGTGCCATTTTGGCCTTGTGGTGGCAGGACCTCTTGGAGTAAAGAAATGCCTCAATTCCTTGGCCATTGCCTTGGAAGAGGCACCTCTCACACCCCAAGCTGAGAGCCTCCTACAAGGGCTCAAGGGGGGCTTGGAATAATTCGAGTCCCCTCCTGCCCGCCACGAGCCGGGGCACCCGCATCGAAGCTCGATGGGGTGCACCCGGTCTGTAACCAGAACCGAAACCGGAAGCCAACATGCATAAATTTGGGGTGTATAAAATATATTGTGGTTTAGGGATTTTAGTTCTATGCGTAGTTCCAACCAGAATTAGTCCAGTGCTGAAACACACCTATAGACACACCTACTGGGCCATGCTTCAGACTTTTTGTGCCACCTATACCTATCTACCATTACTGCCATATTGAACAAACATAGAGTAAAAATCTCTCTGGAATGGCACTATTTTTGAATAACTTGGATCTAAAAGTCCCTTCAGTGTTATATATTTTTTCATAGAAAGTTACATTTAAAAAAAATGGTACTGGCTACCTTCTGCTGTCCCTTTAAGTAGACAGTCTTACCTGTAAGGGCGTTGTTGCATCCGACTGAGATGTAAATGAAACTATTATCAGCTTAATTTTTAAAATTATAACTGTTGAGAGAGATCATTACCTTTTATACAGCTAGCAGGCAGGTGATTTACAATCCAGTTTCTCTAGATTAGGTAGAGGAACACAGTAGTGTTTGCTAGCTGGGATGAGTATTTCTTTATTTTATTAAATTTCTAGTGCTCCCTCCCCTGCATAGCAAGGCTCAGGGCAGGTTACAGCAGTATAATAAATTACAGTGAAATAATCAAACATAACATCAACAATTGTTAAAATCCAATTTTAACATCATTTATGGCGCGAATTAATACAGCTACTCCTGAGCCCACTCCACATATGTGCACAGCAAATAGTAAACAATATTAAGGGGGGGTGGATTAGTAAAAACCATGTAAGATCGAAGTGCACCAGGGGAGGCCAATACTTTTTTTGTAAGCCCCCGGAGGGGATTTTTTATTTTTTTATAATACTACATAAACTACCAAGAAAAAATAGGGATAGGGGGACTATAATTAGGGAGAAAGAAAAGATAACCCTCACTAAACTAAAAACCCAAGGTTAGGAGATCATTCCCTGTTAAACTGCTGTTAGTAAAAGAAAAGGCTGTTAATAAACAATATACTCTGTGAGGTCCTGTCTTTCTAAGCTTATATGTTAGATTGTTACTTGTTAATGAGAAGATTTCCTGAGCATCTCCTCCAGCTCGCTTCATAAAAGCAATTTGCAAAGTCCTTCCGCCTTTACATCTATACTAAAACTCTCTAAATTCTTGATAGCTTCTTAGACGTTCACTGCAGCCCAATCTTCTTCCATCCAAAGGAATAGAACTGCTAGTCTTAAGCCTGTTCCGCTCTGGTCTCGGGGTTTTGAGATCGCTGTTTAATTTAGTGTCCATCTCATTCGCTTTGAGAGCCCTCAATTCTATTTTTTTCTCCGATCACCTCCTGGAGCTGCCGAGACACAAATTGTTGATTTATCTTGGCAAGCTGCTGGTTAATACCAGCAAGTTGCTCCAGGATCGGCTTAATGGCTTCTGCTACTAGTCAACCCTTCTTCTCGGAGTTTTCACCATCTTTTTTAGAGTATCTGCCCTTTCAACGTTTTATTTTCAATAAAGTCTCTTTCTTCCTGGCTCTTCAAATCGCATACGCTATTAAAAGCTCATGGAAATCTCCCACATCAGGCTTACACGCTTGCAAATTTACAACACTCTCTCTCTCTCTCCCCCTCCCCTCTTCCGTTTATGTAAACGCGTCAAAGAGGCACCCCCCTCCAATCGCTTAAGGGGTTTCGGGGGGGATTTCGCTTCAAGTATCCGTTTACAATCATTTTACTCTCTCTCCCCCTCCTTGTTTATGTAAATGCATTGTAAATGCAGCACGTTATCGCTCAGAAAGTTTTTCCTTTGAGGGGGAGGGGGAGGGGATTTTCTCTTCTGAAGACAAATCACTCATTTTCACTCACAGTTCGCTCCTTAACTCACAGTTCATTGTTGGTCTTTATCTTGACCACGCTCTTAATCGCTCCTCCGCTAGATCTCCTGCACTTGATCGGGTCAACACAGCTTGTGGCCTCGCTAAGAGGACACAGTCAGCGAGAGGGACCGCAAGGGAGCCTCCATCTCCCTGCCGTTAGCAGGAAAAGAGGCTCACCCTCAAAAGCCCTATGGCTTGGGAGTTCTCCCTGAACTCCCGTGGGGGTGCCGAACCAGCAGCACCTCTTAGGGGAGGCCAATACTGATAGAATCTGCAACCTCAACCATAGGTCTGATGGGACATCTCTGTTTTATAGGCCCTACGAAACCATAGTAAGTCATGCAGCGCTCAGATCTCTCTTTGGAGAGTGTTCCACCAGGCCAGTGCCAGAGCCGAAAAAGCTGTGGTTCTGGCTGAAGCTAGGCGGATCTCCTTCAAGCTGGGACCACCAGCAGATGTTGATCCATTGAATGTAACACTGTTTGAGGGGCATGCCAAGAGAGATGGTCCTGAGCAGGTCTTTCTTTACACAATATGTTAATTCAGACTTCAAAAAGGCTTTAGTCCAACATGTCACTTGTTTGTTTGCTTCTAATTTATTTAAATAGAACATATGAGGAAAGAATATTCCTTCACCCTTGCATGAATTAGTTTAAAATATGGCCTTAGTCATGCTGATCAGCCTTGAGTCTTGGGAAATGGCATAAGATCTAAGTTTAAAATATCCTGCAAGCTTTAAAACAGTCCTGAACTACTTGTGCAAGCCTGCTTTAGGGTTTTTCCAGACAATTTGCTGAGTGTTATCTCAGCATTAACCTCAGTCCAGCATCTCATTCTGATCCTATGCAGTAGATGTGAAGGGTAACGGCTAACACAGAGCAAGTGTAGTGTGTTGAACTAGGACTAAGGAGACATGGATTCAAAATCTGCATTTGTCCCACAGCTCGCTATCAGTGCCATCCTAAGCACATTGACATATATGGCTTTGAAGGGTATAACTCTGCTTAGGATTGCACTGTATGGTTGCGGTCGCATGTGCCAATTGAAATGGAGGGGAAGCGAGGCTATTCCCTCCAGAGGAATTTGACATGCAGTTGCAAGATCACACCTCCTTTTGTAGCTGCGGGTACAGCCCGTCACTGTGTGATCAGACACAACTGCAGGTGAGTCTTTTTTGGTTTTGCCGTTGAGTTCGATTGTACATAAATGAGGAATCGCACCTCCACACTGAGGGCCCCCTATGGAGTATGTGATGATGTGCAAACTGCAAAGGGGGGAAAACAATAATGGCACCAAGCCAGGATCGCCTGATCAGACCATGTCGACAGCATGCATGCATGCTTGTGCAATCAGACAGGGGAAAGTCCGTCCGTGGCCCGTCGGAACTCGTTTACTACCGGAATTTCCATGGTACTGGAGCAGCATGGGTTGCTGATGACTGTGAGACGCTTCCCAGATGTTGCTGTCTGATCACGCCCTTTAGATCTGTCAGGCATTCATGCCTATGTCAGATCTACTGCCGCATGTGATTACAGCCTATGTGATTCTGAGCCAGCCTATCTCCCTTTGTTCTTGTTGTTCAGTTGCACAGTCGAGTCTAACTCTTTGCGATCCTGTGGACCACATCATGCCAGGCCCTCCTGTCTTCCGCCGTCCTCTGGAGTTTGCTCAATTTCATGTTCAGTGTATCGATAACATTGTCTAACTATCTCATCCTTTGCCATCCCCTTCTTCTTTGACCTTCAATCTTTCCCAACATCAGGGTCTTCTCCAGTGAGTGCTCCCTTCTCATTTGGTGGCCAAAGTATTTGAGCTTGAGCTTCAGTACCTGACCTTCCAGGGAACAGTCAGGGTTGATTTCTTTTAGGATTGACTGATTTGATCTCCTTACGGTCCAAGAGTCTTCTCCAGCACCATAATTCGAAAACATCTATTCTTCTGCGCTTGGCTTTCTTTATGGTCCAACTTTTGCAGCCATACATTACTACTGGGAATACCATCACTTTGACCATACAGACGTTTGTTGTCAGGGTGATTTCTCTACTTTTTATTATGCTGTCTAGGTTTGCCATAGCTTTCCTCTCAGTACCTCATAAAATGGCTGTGTGTTAAGATGGGAGAGTACCATGTATGTCTTCTTGAGTGTTTTGGATAAGGGGTGGTAAAATGTCATAATTTAAAACAAAAATCCATAGATGATATTATAAGTTTGGCACTTAATAGCAGGAGTACACAGTCAAGAGCTTAATTTTAAAAAGGGGGGTGTTCACAATGTGATACTAAATTACTGAAGGAGATGTGGTTTCTGGTATTCTCTGTATTTTTTAACTATTAAAAGCTGCATGCTTTTAATGCTGTAATTAAAATGCTGTAATGGTACACCAGAAAGCACACCCCTTCTAAAGTCATCCAAATGAATTAGGCCTTTGGCAAAACTTAAGAAAATGGCATAGGAAGAATTGTAAAGTTATTGCATCATCAGTAATAGGCAGGTTCCAGGTTATATAACTCTCCAAAATACAAGTAGAATGTAGAGTCCAAGTTGTGAGTTTGATATCTTGTGTGCGACACAGCCACAACTGTGGGACAAAGAAGTTACAAAAGAAAACAGAAGTTTTAATCTAACTCCTTCCTGACAGGACTGCTTTTTTTGTAAGTTGTTTTGGCCTAGAGGCAGAGCACCAAATAAGTTAGTGCAGTATTTATGGCTGCACAAGCTGTTCTTCAACTTATCCTCTGATAGTGCAGGTTTTTCCCTGCAGTACCAATACCAGGGGAATAGAATTTCAGGAGCATTTGCCACCCTGGGTGGCCATGGAGCTGAGCACACTTTTTTATTTGCTTTGATATTATGTTTGGCGTGGATCTGGAAGGTGTTAGCGGGATGCAGAGACCTGCCAGCCTGTGATAGTTCTTAGCAACCTTGGCCAAGAAGATCTAGGAATCTATTAATAGGTCTGCTAACACTGGTGGTGGAAAGTGCCATTCAGCTGACTTATGGTGAACTCAAAGTTTACCTTCACAAGTAGCTACTTGTGTCCCTAAGGCTACAATTGCCAACTCAGGATTGGGAAATTTCTGGAGATTTCAGGACAGTAAATAGGAAGGGTAGAGTTTGGGGAGGAGGAGAAGCTCAGTGGGGACATGATGTTTGCCTTCCAAAGTGGCTGCTTCCTCTAGGGGAACTAACCTCTCCAGTCCAGAGATCAATTCTAATTCTGGGGAAACTCTACGCCCTTCCTCAGGGTTGGTAAAACCGACCCAGACTTATATCTGGGATGCAGTGCTTGGGGAAGGGTTTTCTAAATTTTTACCTCTTGCTGTATTTCCCTAGTGAAAACCAGTCACACATGCAACGTGGCTACTATTTGCCCCAGAACGGAGAAATGCCAGACACCCTTTGTTGGCCTGTCTTTTTTCCCCTGGAGAGTCTTGTCGTAGTCTAGGAGGATGCTAACCCCCCCCTTCCCCAGGACTTAGGGCTGGCAACCTTCAGGTGTGGCCTGGAAACCTCCTGGAATTACAGTGGATCTCCAGGCTACAGAGATCAGTTCCCCTGGAGAAAATAGCTGCTTTGGAGGGTGGACTCTGTGTCATTATACCTGACTGAGGTCCCTCCCCTCCCCCAAAGCCTGCCTTTGCTAGGCTCCACCCCCAATATCTCCAAGTATATCCCAGCCCAGAGTTGGCAGCCCTACCTGTACTAAAGTTCTAGTCCATACTCCCTTTGGGTGCTTTTGAAGGCTAAACGATACATCAGGGGATCTTATTAAGGGTCTTCCACCTCACATCTAGTTCGGCCCTCTGTATGATTAATTTAGAACCCTTGTACCATAGCCTCAAACTTCGCAGTTTTTGAACAGAATTCTCATATTGGACATGGAACACAGCTGCTATTTTCTTAGCAATTCCCCACATAAGAAGCATATCAAACCTAACAATTTAAGATTTCCCCATCTCTTGAAAAACTCTTCTATTGTACTTCCACATGTGGCAATTCAAGAGGGAAGTGATTCCCTCCATTACCTGTTCAAACCACGAGAGAAGGAAACTCTCTCATCCCTAGATTCTGCTGCTGTTGCTATGGTTGTTACAAATGCAGAGGAAACGCACACGCAACAGTGTCCCCCCTCCACACAGGGGTAACTTCACTGGGGAAGAAAAAAAACCTGCCCTCATCCAGCATGCTTTCCCCTCATGTTTTTACTTGCTCCTGGGCATTCTAGGGATTGTCAGCAATCAGCTTTCCCAAAAACGGTTAGTACCAAAATTGAGCAAGGTCTCATACAGGGCTCCCAGATTCACATTCATATATGAGATACCTTATGTCTGGCAACACTGTTGGGAGCTGCAGGCTTCTCTCTTGGAGATCCTGAAGCACACCACAAAAACCACACCACAAAAACCATACCCTTCCCTGTTCTCAAACCTGCTTGTCCCCAGGGTTCGGACAACAGTAAGCCACAACTTTGAGACTTATTATGACACTTAGAGATGATCAAACCTCCCCCCTTACTTTTAATTAAGAAGATATATCTGGATAATATTTGAGAATTGCTAAGATAAATTTTGTTTTCTCAGTTTTCCAAGTAGCAAGGCCACATCTTGGATTCCCAAAAGAGATTGTCAGCAAACAACATTATAAGTTATCTATGATAAATCTTCATATTAAAAAAAATATTTTGGTTTATTTTTGGGTGAAGATATTGTTTCATTTTTTTATGTGCGCACATAAGGCATTTTAGATAAAACTGGTGCATCAAGAGAAGACATCTAGCTGAACAAAACTGTGCTTTCATATATATAAAAATGCTTCGTGGTTGCATAACCCTTTTGCAAATCTCATTATTCATCCTGCTTATCTTTCAGCTACCTACGCACTTCAGCCTGAAACTGATTAAACCTTTCAGGATTGTTGATAACAGCAATGATAACTTGTCCACGCAGAAAGTGCTTCAGGCTCATCAACATGGCCCTGGCTTGTACATGGTATTGTTTTTCATTCCAAATTCAGTGTTAGAAAAACAAATGCCGTAAAACATTCCCACTGAAACTTTTGGAGAGCAATAACTGATAAAAGTATACTGACTCATTTGATTTATGTCATACACAAATGTATTCACATGATGGAATGGTACAGATAGGAAGACTTCAGTCCAATGCGCCCTCTAAGCTGTGGAATCTTGTGAGCAAAAATTCTCCTTTGTGAGCTACTGGCATTAAAGTTATGAGCAAGCAATTTGGCTACTGCATGAATTAGTTTGCTCTGGAGCCATCCTTCCTGAGCTAAGGCAAAAATGTATGAGCTGGAGGCTAAAAAACTGTGAGCCAACTCACACTAACTCAGCTTACAGGGAACACTGCTTCAGTCCTATGCACATTTATTTGGGAGTAAGTTCTGTTAAAGTTAGTTGAATTTTCTTTGAAGTAAACATTCATGGCACTAGGCTGTAAAGCTGCCAGACGTTGCCTGCCCCTGAACAGACTGAAGGCCAGAGAACAACGTTTGAGTCCAGTGGCACCTTTAAGACCAATAAAGTTTAATTCTGAGTATATGCATTTGTGTGCATGCACACTTCATCAGATCTCAACTGCAAACTTTGTTCTGTTGCTTCAGACCAAAACAGCTACCCACCTGAGGCTGAAGGCTGTCATCTTAACACTAAATCTGGGCTCTAGTTAAGGAAAGTTATGCCACAATAAATATGCCAGTCTTTAAGGATGCTTTATTTCAATTTATGGCTGTGGCAAGCAAATTCACTGAGCCAGTTTAGTTGATCTGTGTATAATCTGAGTCACTTCCTACCTGATATGGTCAACTCTGAGGCTTTATTGATATCTATTGATTAACACAAAGCAAATATAAGAGTTAATTTGTAAATTTATTTATTTACTTTGTTAATAGCCAGACTTTCTTGCTGACCAGGCGGATTATGAAATATAAAACAGTGCAATCAGGCAGCATAAAGTAACCAATGAACAAGACCAGCAACAAGCTGCCTAAGGCAAGGTATATCGTAAAAGATACTCAAAATGAAATGTAAGTGTAGTATTAACAAGAAAACAGGAAATATATGATGGTACAACGTTCATTAATACCTTTTTTCCTTTTCTTTTCCGATCATCAAGCACTGTGCCAGAAAAAAAAGCGGCCTTCCTACTTTAAAACTTGGGGGGGGGGTAAGTGAACGGTGGGGTCGTGGGGTTACAGCTTCCACAGAACCCAGGAACATAGACCTTTCCGCCCAAATCAAAGATGGTGTAGTGAAAGTTCTTTCCCTCACATATATTTTTTAAAAAGCTAAAAGCGCGCCGTGATGTGAAAGAAAGCGCCTACGAAATGCTTCACGCATGCCTATTAGCATTCAAGAGAAGCCATCAGAGTTTCCCAAAGAGACAAGAACTCCACACAGATGTCACTTCCGATCAGAATCCTCTATGTCCGTGAGAGGGGTGGAGGAAATAAATAAGAATCGACATTTTAAAGAATTAAACTAAATAAAACAGATGTGGGTAAAGGCTTCTTTTCGTTGCTGCGCTTTGAAATAATCGCCCACTCTATCCTGCTCTCTGGAGAAGCTACTCACTCGTTTGGCTGAACTCCGGAATTCTTGTAAGAAAGATAGCTGGGCGGAACGGTAGGCGAGAGGAGAAGAAGTTAGAATTAAAAGTGGGAGTTCCGTGTCTGCATTTAATAAGAATTCAAAGGAATGTGCATGGGGAAAACAGAAATCCTCTGCAAGAGAAACTCTACCCCACTGGCAGAATTTAAAGCCAACATTTCTTTACAACACATAATATTCTACAGAGACAAAAGCGAGAGATTGGCAGGAAACGAACAGTAGTTGGCGCAGCAAAACCAAAGAGAATCCCATCTCAGAGTCATTTCTCTAAAGCGCCACCCACAAGACCTCGTTTTCAAGGAACGGTGAGAAAAACAGAAGGGCGTATTCGAGCGCGGGGGACGGGATTGTCCAGCGCCCCTTCGACGTATGTTTGGACATCGCAGACGGTGTAATGAGCTGGGGAAAGTCATGTTCCTTTAAAACAGTCTATAATAGGCAAGAGTTTACTAGATGCAGCTTTCTCCACCACTGTTTTTCTGTAAGATAATTAGGAGGGTGGCCGTGTTAGTCCACTGTAGGATAATAAAATAGAACTCTTGTGGCACCTTTAAAGACAAGAGATGAGATCTCACTAAATCTTACACTGGAATAAATGTTGTTAGTCTGTAAGGTACCACTGGACTTCTATTTTATTTCTCTGATACTATACCTGTTGAACCGCTATCTTAAGATTTTAAAAGTACAGGTGCACGTCCCCGCAATATTTCTCGCCCTCCGGAGCTTCTTTCTTACTTTCTGTTTAGAGACCATTATTATTTCAAGCCATTGACGAAAGGGAACCTCTAATCCTGCCTGCTGTGAGGTTTCACTTCATTTTCTATCCATTCCTATTGTTCTTGCCCCGCATATGGAAGATTCAACTAGCTGCAATCGTGGACCGGAAGATGTCTCAAAACCCGTAAGACCGTAGCTGCTTAGGCCTCCCTGCCCTCAAAAACCAACACCTTGAGAGGCGGTTCTTTCGCCCACACCCAACATGGCGGAAGTAGTAACAGTTCCCTCACTTCCCCTAAGGTCTGATATGGGGCGTAAATACGAGGACGGGAGCGGGCGCTTTTGAAGTCGTTCGCCAGTGTTCGTTGGGCGGGGAAGCCAGACCCTCCCTCCCCCCCCCCTCGCCCCCGAAGTCATCAAGCGCAGCCCGGGCCTGGTGGTGAGGCCATGAGCCACGGTAGCAACAGGAGCGTCGGGAGGAAGCCTCCGAGGGCGGAGGTCTTTCGCTTGCCCGGCCGCCACGGCTACGCAGTAGAGAGTTCACCCTACCTGCCCGGGCGCTTGGCCTGCGCCGCCTCGCAGTACTACGGGATTGCAGGTGAAGCGGCAGCAGGGGGCGCGTGCGCAGCAGCGTGCTCATTTGCTACCTCTCTTCTCCTTCCTTCGTTCTCTGTCCCTTTAGACGGCTGCTTGGAGAAATATAGATTGCGTAGTAGCAGGAAAACAATTCACAATCCGTTCGTTACAGTCAGTTTGAGAGTTTACTCAAGTCCTACTTGAGGACGGGTAAGCGCGGATAAGGTCATAGCCGTGACTTTATGCGTGAAAGCTACATTGAGAGACAATTGTGAATGAGAGTTTGCAGCCTATAAAAGTGTTGAAGGCAAATACATGTGTATTGTTAAGAAAGCTCTACCTATTTCCACGGGGTTTGTGTTCCCAATAAAACATTTCAGATGAATAGCGATGTGAATCTGCAGCCAGAGTAACAACTGTGTGCTGTCTTTAAGCATAACCATAAGGTGCTGCAAAACCTTTTCAGTCATGATCTGTTTTACTTGGAAGCAAGTCTTGTTGAGGTGTCTAAGACTTATGTCCAAAATAGGCATGCATAGATTTGTAGTCTTAGGTTGCAGATGAGGCTACAGTGCAATCCTGAACAGTTACACCCATTGAAATCACTGGGTTTAGGAGGGTGTAATTTATTTAGGGTTACACTGTTAAGCATCAGTGTAATTGGTGGAATCACTTCTCAGTAAACTAAGACTGCTTCCTCACCTGTGTGTTACTTTGATTGCTACTGTAATTTCAAAGGTACGTGCATTGGTGATGAACCTCTCACATGGGCGTTTTCAGAGCAGTTTCCTCTGTCAGCCCCTTGCAGCTGCCAATTTCCATGCATTTCTTCCTTGCTGCACCACTGGAGAGCTTTTGCGGGCCTTATTAAAAAAAAGTCCTCTGGTGGTGATCAGGGAAAATGGTGGCTGTAAGGGGCTGATGGCAGGAAAATGGCGTTGATGTGGGCAGGGCCTCTGTGGGGCAAGAAAATGCACAGCTTTCTGT
>NW_015171571.1:29200-40081 GCF_001447785.1 Gekko japonicus | reverse complement strand
AAAAAAGGATATTAGAATGGGGTGTTGTATGGATGGAAAGCCAAACCAGAGGAAAACTTCCATGTGGGAGAAGCCCAGGTCAGAAATCTGCAAGTGTACCCTTGGAGTATTATGATATTATCCAGCCACATTTATAGAAAAGCATATACAATACATCTGTGTAACCTAGCATATGAAATATACTGTGGCAGCTCATTTGTAACATTGTTCAGGAGAAAATAAGGTTTCAGTGGCACTTGCCATGTATTAGTTATTATAGAATCTACTGAACTGCTTATGTCCAGTCCTAAACATTTATCCAGAGGCCTCTGATGGTAATCTGGTAGAGTATTTTTTGTTCTTTGTGAGGTACTTGTGCTTGACTCTGTGCCCATCCTGAATGCTTACCTGTTGACATAACAAATTTATCTCACATCCTGGAATTATCTCACAGTTTGCTTCCAAAACAATGTATCATGTAGTTGTATGTATCCCCCTAAGTATGAGGAAGAACTACCTTACAGCAGGTGATTATAGTATCATTCTTATGCAGAACAGAAGGCCTAGTGAGCAAGTGGAGTTTGCATCTTATACTGTTAATATTGTTGTTGGGTCCCACCATAAGCAAAAGGATTGAAACTAGCCATACCCATAATTTTTCCTTTTACCAGATTTTGAGATCACTAAGAGTGGGCGTTAAAACTGGGACCTGTCATACGTGGTGCTTTTGACAGGCAGGGGTTTGCATTTGGATGAGCTTTTAAAAAGCTCGCTATTTAAAAGGCTGCTGTACCTGTTATCTCATTTCATATTGTATTAGATGCAGTAAATAGCAGCATGAGCTTTGAGCTTGTTTCTCTTGACCAGAGGTCCCCACCAATGTTCCCTCTAAGCTGAGTTAGTGTGAGCTAGCTCACACTAACTCAGCTTAGAGGGAACATTGCTCTGGAGCCATCCTTCTGAGCTAAGAGGAAAATGTGTGAGCCAGAGGCTAAAAGAGTGTGAGCTAGCTCACACTAACTCAGCTTAGAGGGAACATTGCTCTGGAGCCATCCTTCTGAGCTAAGAGGAAAATGTGTGAGCCAGAGGCTAAAAGAGTGTGAGCTAGCTCACACTAACTCAGCTTAGAGGGAACACTGGTCCCCACCCTTTTTGAGAGTGAGGGTATCTATCTTTGGAATCTTGGCAAAGGGTGGTGGGCCCAACTGCAAAATGCTTGCCATAGGAGCAAGGTTACATATAACTTCAATAGTAATTACCCTTTAACACTTCAGGTAGAAACTCTTTCTAATGGGATGCCTTTTAATCTGCACAACCAATCAGAAGTCCTGCTTGCTTAGCTCCAGTCACCTTCTGAAAGCACTTGTTGGGCACCAGGAAAGATGTTGGTAGGTGCCATGGTGCTCACAGGCACCACGTTGGGGACCCCTGCTCTTGACTATAAATATTAAAGACCAAATTAATTGGGAAGTTTTCCTGTGTTGGTTCCAATGGCTAGGAGACGTGCGTGTGTGTGGTTGTGAACATGGCAATGATCCCGTTCATTTCCATTGAGTTTGTGGAACAGAATATTTTGGGTAGAGAGTGCCCTAGAGGTGGCTCAGACTCTATCACGGTATGATCCCTTTTGTTAAACTCCCCCCCCCCTTCACTTCACCTTCTTGCATGACTGTCAGCATCCACAAGAATTTGATTCTTACTCGACTACAGTGTTGGGGAGTCATTGTTGCTAGTTTTTGTTGACCCTTTTGGACTGTAAGAAGTACCTTCCGTTTTGCTACATAATATGAAATGATTACATGTATTTGTTTGTAAAATACATAATTATTTGTATCATAGTGTGGAGAAATGCCCTCCGCTTCATAGATCACATTTATATTTCAGTAATTGGGTTTACACTGTGTCCACGTTACTGGAGCCTCTAGGCAAAGTTGTGCCTGGCAGAGGAGACAAGTCAAAAGAATGATTCATCCCTCCCCCAAATACCCAGTACTGAAAAGCTCGAATGCAGATAGCTCTGGCCAAATGGTCAAAAGGTTTAGTAGCCTGTTTGGTGTAGTGGCTAAGTGCACAGACTCTAATCTGGGAGAACCGGGTTTGATTCCCCATTCCTCCACTTGCAGCTACTGGATGACCTTGGGCAAGCCATAGTTCTGTCAGAGGTGTTCTCTCAAGGACAATTCTGTCAGAGCTCTCTCAGCCCCACCTACTTCACAGGGTGTCTGTTGTGGGGAGGGGAAGGGAAAGGAGTTTGTAAGCCACTCTGAGATGCCGAGTGAATGGCAGGGTATAAATCCAATCTCCTGTGATATCTGTCAATATACCATGCCCATTCAGTCTTGCTATCCAAGGAGTGGTAAAGGGGAGGGGCAGTGGGTGAGCTCATAATAGCTTGAAGTTGCAAAGGTGTGATATGTCATCCCTGCTGTAGCTTGTCAGAGCAAAGCAGGAAATGTAGCAACTAAGTGGAAACTCTAAACAGCAGTGCAGACTGTAGACACAGAGTGCTAGATGCGCAGATTCATCTGGCAGGAGATACTCCCAGATTTGCTGGTGGCAGCAATCACTACCCATACTGATTTTGATAAACTTCAGAAAAGAGTTGTCATTGGGTAGATACATAGGATGGTCATGTGATCTTCTGACCTCCTGGGACCTGGGGGAACAGGGCTTGCAAGTCCATTCCAGACATGGTGAAAAGAACTCTGTGTAGGGATGCACGAACACTCACTGGCTTGGCTTGTGCCTTGTTGACCAGCTGCAAACAGATATGATTTTTTGATGATCAGTTCGATAATTCATTGATCTGTTTATGGGTGTTTGACAGGTTGTTTCCTTGTATTCCTTATTAACTGTGCAATACTGTGCAATACGCTTTTTGTGCACATGGGTTCTCACATTGCCTAACTGAGGTCTGCTACGTCCCCATCCTTGCTGCATAACTGTTCTGCTCAGCAAGCAGTTGTTTAAATAAACAATAGATCACTTGCAAATCATACAAATCAGTCATCATAAATCATATGTTTCAAAAAATTCCTGCCCTTTGGTGCTTATTTAAGGTTTTTTTAACAATAATTTTTATTAAAGGAACTTCAAAATATTAAACAAACAATAATTACATTTCTCTCTCTCTCTTTTTTTTTGTTCAACAAGCGCAGTAATCTGAAAATGGTGCTTATTTAAGTAGTCCTTAGTTATGCCAATGGCTGCTGATCAGTTTGGATCATGTGCAGTTTTGGGGAAACCTGATGCAAACCGGTTCAGCCGGCTCAGCAGGCATTCACAGCTAGTCACCATGAACCAAACAGACCAAGTGATTAGCTCACCTCTAACTGCTACTTTGGAACACAGTTAAGTTCAACCACTGAACATGTTTACAGAGACGTTTGCAGCATCTCTAATGATGTTGCTTTGAGTCCGTACTGTGGGGTTGTTTAGGAAGAGGGGTTTAGTTGGCTATCTGTATCTGAAGTCCTGTTACTCCTGAAGTTTCACTAATGTATTTATCAGATTTATACCCCGCCCTCCCAGCTGACGCCGGCTTAGTCCATGCTTGAGCACCCTGTATACTAGATTGACCTGGATGGCCCAGGCTAACCTAGTCTTGTGAGCTCTCAGAAACTAAGCATTGTTGGCCCTGGTCAGTATTTGGATGGGAGACCACCAAGGAAGTCCAGGGTCATGACACAGGCAGGCAATGATAAAACATCTCTGAACGTCTCTTGCCTTGAAAACCCCGGGTGGGGTAGCCATAAGTCATGATGCCTATATAACATAGTTTCCTGTCTTTTGTTTCAGGTAGTGGAACAGTAGTAGTATTGGAACAAAGTGATGCTGGGATTCACCTGTTCAGGAGGTAGTACTGTTTTATACTTTTGCAGAAGTACTTTAAACCATAACTTTGATATTTTGTATTGGTGTGTTCCGATATAAGAAGACAAAAATATCATAATCCTGTCAAAAAGAGATGCTGCAAGGATCCATGCTACTTTTACAAAAATTCTGGAGTAATACACACAATTTGTACTTTCAAGGTTTAAAATCAGAAAAGATGGGACATCTTCCTGATAGTTCCTATGTGTAACGATGTATTTCCAGTATGTTGTAACAGATTAAAATAGAAGGGCAGCATATGGTGTGTAGGTTGAGCGTAACTCCTGAAACACATTGTCTGGTCTTGTTCACATTTTGAGTTCTGGCAAGTTTTATTTAAAATAATTTTCTAGTTTTTGTTGACAGAAGTTTGTTTGAAGGACCTGAGCAGGATTCTGCATAGATTGCTTAGGATTGCTCTCTTTATCAAATCAAAGAAGTTTAAACACAGCTAATGTTCCCTTGATTGTGAGCATTATGTTTTGTCTTTTCTAAGACTACAGTTCTTAGCATGCTTATTTATTTTTATTTTATAAATTCAATTTATACCCCGCCCTCCCCGCTACGCGGGCTCAGGGCGGCTTACAAGGAGGCATAAGCCAATATAAAACATATAAAACATATTTGGAAGTAAGTCCCCAGTGGGCTTGGTGGGTTTTGCTTCTGAGTAAACATGAGATAGGGCTGTGGTCTGTATACAAAAGAGTGACAAGTCTAACAAGAAGTCATTGTGTTTCATATTAAAAGCAGTAAATGCTGCCGTGAAACACATTTCTGTTTTCGATTATCAGTCCTGAGCAACTTGCTACTCTTGAATAAATAAATCCAAGCCTATAATTGCCTTTAATTACCAGTAATCAGTCTAGTTGAATGAAGAAGATGGGGTCAATTTGAATTCATGCTATCATTTTTCTCCTGCATTGAAAGCAAAATATAGAGTTGAGGGATTAAAATAAAAAAAGTTTGGTGTAGTGGTTAAGTGTGTGGACTCTAATCTGGGAGAACCGGGTTTGATTCCCACTCCTCCACTTGCAGCTGCTGGATGAGAGATGTGAAGGCCCGGAAAAAAAACGAGAAAATTCGGGAAAAAACCATTTTTTCTTGTTTTTTCCTGAAGTTTTTTTGTTTCTTTTTTCCAAAAATTGGAAAAATTGAAAAAAGAAAAGAAAAGGGAAAAAATTGATTATGGATTATTTTAACATGATGAATAAAATGTTTTAAGACAAGGTGTTCAAATATTTTCCAAATCATTTCTACCTCCTCCTCCAGTTACGATCAGCTTTTGAGGCTCTGCTGTGTATGACTCAGCTGCAAAAACAAGGAGGGTGAACATCAGAAATGATTTTTTTCAGTTGTGGTGCTTAGACTGTGGAATCTCATTTCCTTCCCCAAGCATGCTGCTCTTTAGACAGCATTTCTGTTTTACCAGGACTCTTGTTAGGGTTCCCCCCCCCTTCTGGCTTTTTTTTGTTTTCTGATAACTATTCTGTGGGAATTTTAAATTGTTGCTCTTATTGTTGCTTTGCTGTTGGTTTTCTGATTGTTGCTCTGTGTTTTTGGTGTTTTCTGTTTGGCTGTTGGAAGCTACCTGAGGTATAGCATAGGGTATAAATTATCCATTATGGGCCTGCATTGAAAGCAAAATATAGAGTTGAGGGATTAAAATAAAAAAAGTTTGGTGTAGTGGTTAAGTGCGTGGACTCTAATCTGGGAGAACCGGGTTTGATTCCCACTCCTCCACTTGCAGCTGCTGGATGACCTTGGGCAAGCCATAGTTCTGTCAGAGGTGTTCTCTCAAGGATAGTTCTGGAAAGAGCTCTCTCAGCCCCATCTACCTCACAGGGTGTCTGTTGTGGGAAGGGAAAGGAGTTTGTAAGCCACTCTGAGTCTCTGAGTGAAGGGTGGGGTATAAATCCAGTCTCCTCCTCCTCCAGTTACGATCAGCTTTTGAGGCTCTGCTGTGTATGACTCAGCTGCAAAAACAAGGAGGGTGAACATCAGAAATGATTTTTTTCAGTTGTGGTGCTTAGACTGTGGAATCTCATTTCCTTCCCCAAGCATGCTGCTCTTTAGACAGCATTTCTGTTTTACCAGGACTCTTGTTAGGGTTTCCCCCCCCCCCTTTCTGGCTTTTTTTGTTTTCTGATAACTATGCTGTGGGAATTTTAAATTGTTGCTCTTATATATCTGGCTTTGCTGTTGGTTTTCTGATTGTTGCTTCACACACACACACACGTACACACACACACCAAAGTCAGTTTGGTATAGTCCGGAACACATATTCTCCTAGTGTATAACTGAAAAGATTCTAAAACATGTAGTAAACAGCTTGGACGTAGCGGTGGATGGGAAGACACTAATCACCCACAGAGAACACAAGAACCATAGAAGCATTCTGGAGGCAACAAAGGTTTGTAGACTGCAGGGCGTGAGGCAATAGCTCTCATGGAATGCCTGATCAAATCTTCAACCTAGAGGTTTTTTAACCAGCCCAAGCGGTGAAAGGTATATACAGTCTGTGCATCTCTCTAGAGGGGTGTAGGAGAGCAGAATACAGGGAGAGAGAGAGATGGAAGTGGAGGCAGCTGTGAAGAATCTGGCTTTGGGCACCCAGAAGAAGTTGGGTTCATGAGTGTTGGAAAATTTGTAAAAATAGTTAAATATTCAGAGTTTGCAGTGGATCTTTGTGCACTGGAGAGGAGGCATTTTCATTCCATGTAAAAATCTTTATTTCTAAAGGGAAGGGTACACAGGAAAATCTAAAAAACAACAAACACTTAAGACTACATGCTTGCAACAACAGACACACAGATAGTAATGGAGATTCTTCCTTTGTTCTTGACCCCTAGAAGGAAATCACCTGAATGCATTAACCAATGATTGTTAGTAAATAGGCTTGTATTTCTAACTTACTACCCTCTGTTCTAAGGCAGAATTGCAGGAGGGAATGCAGCGCAGTTTGCAACTGATCCTCATGTTATCTAGGAGTGGGTATTTGTTTGGCGTAGCCTTGAGTTTCCCTCAGTCTGAACTACTTTAAGCATATATGCTTTTCTCGTTGTTAATTTGCTAATTTATTGTATTGCTACATCTGCCTATGGGCTGCCTGTAGTCTGCTGCACCATGATGGCCATGAAGAAGTGAATGTGTTTCCTAGTGGCTGAAGAAATGAGCTTCTAGCGTTTGCAGGTTCATGAAACTTTGTAAGTCAAAAATAGCTGCAAGGAAAATCTGTGCAACAGCTGCTGTATATTACAAAAAATAAATACCTAATGTGTTCTTTAACAACTTCCTTCAGAAGGTCACATATCCCATTTTTTTTAATCCTGCCCTTCCTCCAAGAAACTAAAACTGGTGACCTCTGATCTAGATAGATTAAGTGGAAAGATAATGTTGGCTGGTGACACTTCACGGATGAGCAAACTTTTGAACCCAGATCTTTGCACTCTTGAGCACTGTTTTTATTAGCATATTCAAAAGTTTAGACTGAAAACTGTAGTATATTAATTGTGTTAAATGAATTCTTATGTAATAATTTCTTATCGATGGTTATTTTGGTTTCTTTCATTTAGTTTTGACTGGAATGATGGCCTGTTTGATGTGACGTGGAGTGAGAACAATGAACATGTGCTGGTCACTTGCAGTGGGGATGGATCTTTGCAAATCTGGGACACGACACAACCCACAGGTCCACTGCAGGTCTACAAAGAGCATGCTCAGGAGGTAAACTAAATGTGTTGTCATGATTATAATGCTTCCTTTTCAGGAGACACTATTAAAATAGAACCAAATGCAGGCCTACTGATTTAAGTGGATAAACCAATGGAAAGGGTTTGGACTATCAATAGAATTCTCTTTCCATCCATTTTATGAACTGTGTTTAGTTTCAGATTGTTCTATATCCTCCTAATCCTGTTCCATATTACTCTCTGTTCAGTAGTGTTGCACCACATTTTCCTGCCTGGCTGAAAACAAAAGTTATCTTAAAATTAAGATTTAACGTGTTATGTGGGTATTATTCCATAACAAAACTCATGGGGAATAGTTGAAGACTTGAAAGCTGCATCCTCAGACAGTTGCAGTGTTGTGTCCAATACTGCATCCCCTTTATCTTTTCAAATGGTACCTTATCAAGTGTTTTTGTCGGTCCATGGCAAAAAAATTATCTTTTCATCATTCAGAAAGCTGGGTTGGATCCCACAAGCTTTCCATTTATTCAGGAGGTGGCTGATTTCACCCTGTTATGGCATGGTTACTACAGTTCCCTGTGCCATGGTACACTATATTTAAAAGGGTCCCCTGACCCTCAGCAGAGGATTTGGAATAGGGAGCCGGAGGGCTTGTGGGGGAAGTGAAAGGTGGAGGGGAAATCCAGCCTCATGAATTCATTGTATTCAACCTGCTGTAGAAACAGTGTAAAAAGTTTCAAGTTCTATACTTTCTAAACTGTCCTGGAAGGATTGTCAGAGATTGCAGCTATCAGTAGGTTGTGCTGTCGCTATATCATACAAAGCTCTGCCTGGTAAAATGAGTTATTACTTATTGACTCTCATAAAGATGGCTAACTTTTTTTCCTGCAGACTTTGCAGCAGTATGGCTTTCATGGAACTGCACTGAGTCATAATGTTCTGCTGGCCTTCTAATATCTGAAAATATTTCTGTCAAGAATTATAGCTAATTTTGCTGCAGCTACCATCTGCTGAGGATAGTATTGATCATATGATTTACTTACCCAGTAAAAAAGAATAAAGGAACTGCTAACTGTCTGAAGTTAGGGAGAAATTTGCTGCTTTGGGAAGACTTATTTTAAAACTGCTTTCAATGCCACCGATTTGTCTCTTCCTTTTTCTGGAGACAGCTTCTCTGTGTTATGAACTCTACTGATTTGAGCCAAGTCCATCATCAAGAAACTGCCTGGATGCATCACTTCTAGCCCAATGTTTTCCTTTCCTGCACAGTGTCACAAGGTGTTTGGTACACATGTTGGAGCATCAGTGCAAGGGAGTGCAAGCAAATTCCCTTTGCTTCAGTATTTCAGGTTGGTCCTACCTCCTTTGCTGGACCAACAGTAACCACTGGGGCTACTATACAAGTGCACAGGAGAAGAACCTATGGTATATAGAACAGATGTGCCATGTAACTTGGGAGAAAAGGAGGAGGGGAATTTTTGCTGCTGTAAGCTTTGGATATGCAAGATATGCTCAGTGTCCTTGACACAAAGATAATGTATCCTTTTTTGTTTTGTATAGTGTTAATTTACCAGTTTAGTTTGGGGAAGGGGTCTGTTCCATGTACTCTTTAATTTTGAAGCATAGTAATAGCAATCCCCCTCCTCTCAGTTGTGGAGACAGTTTGATGTTGGGGTGGGATGTGTAGCTGGAAACATGTAAAACACAATTATTACCCCAAAGATAATGTATTCTTTTTTATAATGTTAATTTGCCATTTTAATAAGGGTTAACATTGATTACTTCTAGATCTATCAGTACTGGGGGAAACAAGATTCCCCTTATGCCTTTAAAGGGAGAACTTAATGGCTTAAAGAAACTGTGTAATAGAATGTATGCTACAAAATATGTAAATGACTGTTCTGTTTCATTTAAATATCCCGGTACAAAGATGGTAGATCTCAATATGACTGTAGTTATCTTCTAGTAAACACTGATGGATAATGCTTTAGAAGAATGTCTTAATTTTTAATCAATTTCTGTTTGTTCATATTATTTCAGATATAATAGTGCTGGGATGAGATCTCTCTGCTTTCAAGATAAATCCTACTCCTTCCGACATTAATAACATAAACAATTTTAATATAAATATTGTATAGGTCTTCGTTATCAGATAAAAGGTTAGCTTTAATCCTCCTGCAGTCAACGTTGCACTTAATGCACTTCATCAGTTGAAATAAAATAGGTTTGGCTGTAATCATATTTTTCTATGAAGTCAGATGACAAACTGGAGCTATGAATGTTATACGATCTAATTTTGAATTGTTAGATGTAACCTATTGCCATACATACAAACATTAGCATCAGTGTCTGGCTAGCCACTTGCCTATTTTATTGAGGCAAGTAAGAATTCCCCGCAAGTAACCAGGAAGGAAAACTTCACACGGCATTATATTTTCACCCCTTTTAAGCCATAAACAGCTAATAAGAGATGTGTGGGCAAGTGAGCTAGTAAATATTTCTGCAAACTAGCAGGTTGTGTGATTTCTTTGCCAGGCTGATCCAAGTCAACTGATTCAGGTGCTCAGGGTGTGTCACAGGCACATTTAAGGCCATGGTTCACTTTCAATCCGCTTTTAGTGCACTTTCCAATTGGATTTTGCCAGTTCAGTCTGAAAGTGGATTGACAGTGGATTATTTAGTGTGTGTGTGACCACAGCCTAAGTGTGTTTTAGGTGGCTCCAAGCTGAACATGTTAAGTAGGTGCCACCTGCTCAGACTGTTGCTTACCCCATCAGGATTAGCACTCTGCAAACCCTACATGAGTCTGACTAACTATGAATTCTTCTTTGGGGAATGTAAAGTTTTCTCTGTATCAGCCTGTTGAGGTTTAAGTTGTGCTATTCTTAAGCCTAGTTTGTCTATATAGCTTAGTTAATAGATAAAATAACTATTGCTAGACATGGGGAGAAATTAGTATTGCCATCCATTGTGAATATATCTAGCCCTCCCTTCTTTTAGGAAAATGTGTGAAAGAGGGCAACCAATCTGCAGTGATGGTGTTAGAACTGAGTATCTTAGAACCTATTTAGAATGTTACATCCATGTGACAAAAATGCACACTTAGTGAGATCACAAATGGCCTTGTGCTTGTACAGTTTCACCTTTTAGAAGAAGAGATTGGTTCCCTTCTTTTAGGAAAAGTGTGTGAAAGAGGGCAACCAATCTGCAGTAATGTTGTTAGAACTGAGTATCTTAGAACCTATTTAGAATGTTACATCCATGTGACAAAAATGCACACTTAGTGAGATCACAAATGGCCTTGTGCTTGTACAGTTTCACCTTTTAGAAGAAGAGATTG